>NC_037335.1:38189371-38489891 GCF_002263795.3 Bos taurus | reverse complement strand
AAACTGAATAAATTGAAGAATGGAGATAGGCGGGGAAATGGATAATTCTCAGCTTTCTGATTTTAAAGTTGGGCAGATAATGGCAGAGAGCAGTACTATTTTTAAAGATGGGGAATTCTTCAGGAATATATTGGGGGTAGAGAAAGATAAAGTTTATTTTTTTTAATTGTAAATGTATTTGCATTTGGGGTAGGTGTAGGTCATCTGGGTCAAGATATCCAGAATTCAGGAGGTTCTACATAGATAGAAATAGGGATGCTTTCAGTTCAGTTGCTCAGTCGTGTCCGACTCTTTGTGACCCCATGAATCACAACACGCCAGGCCTCCCTGTCCATCACCAACTCCCGGAGTTCACTCAAACTCATGTCCATTGAGTCAGTGATGCCATCCAGCCATCTCATCCTCTGTGGTCCCCTTCTCCTCCTGCCCCCAATCCCTCCCAGCAGCAGAGTCTTTTCCAATGAGTCAACTCTTCACATGAGGTGGCCAAAGTATTGGAGTTTAAGCTTCAGCATCAGTCCTTCCAAAGAAATCCCAGGGCTGATCTCCTTCAGAATGGACTGGTTGGATCTCCGTGCAGTCCAAGGGACTCTCAAGAGTCTTCTCCAACATCGCAGTTCAAAACCATCAATTCTTCAGTGCTCAGCTTTCTTCACAGTCCAACTCTCACATCCATACGTGACCACTGGAAAAACCATAGCCTTGACTAGACAGACCTTTGTCGGTAAAGTAATATCTCTGCTTTTCAATATGCTATCTAGGTTGGTCATAACTTTTCTTCCAAGGAGTAAGCGTCTTTTAATTTCATGGCTGCAGTCACCATCTGCAGTGATTTTGGTGTGCCAAAAAACAAAGTCTGACACTGTTTCCACCGTTTCCCATCTATTTGCCATGAAGTGATGGGACCAGATGCCATGATCTTTGTTTTCTGAATGTTGAGCTTTAAGTCAACTTTTTCACTCTCCTCTTTCACTTTCATCAAGAGGCTTTTTAGTTCCTCTTTACTTTCTGCCATAAGGGTGGTGTCATCTGCATATCTGAGGATATTGATATTTCTCCTGGCAATCTTGATTCCAGCTTGTGCTTCTTCCAGCCCAGCGTTTCTCATGATGTACTCTGCATAGAAGTTAAATAAGCAGAGTGACAATATACAGCCTTGACATACTCCTTTTCCTATTTGGAACCAGTCTGTTGTTCCATGTTCAGCTCTAACTGTTGCTTCCTGACCTGCATATAGGTTTCTCAAGAGGCAGGTCAGGTGGTCTGGTATTCCCATGTCTTTCAGAATTGTCCACAGTTTATTGTGATCCACACAGTCAAAGGCTTTGGCATAGTCAATAAAGCAGAAATAGATGTTTTTCTGGAACTCTCTTGCTTTTTCCATGATCCAGCAGATGTTGGCAATTTGGTCTCTGGTTCCTCTGCCTTTTCTAAAACCAGCTTGAACATCTGGAAGTTCACGGTTCATGTATTGCAGAAGCCTGGCTTGGAGAATTTTGAGCATTACTTTACTAGCGTGTGAGATGAGTGCAATTGTGTGGTAGTTTGAGCATTCTTTGGCATTGCCTTTCTTGGGAACTTAAGTCAAAATGCCCCATGGCATCAAAATTTCTGTGCAGAAAAAACAAAAGATACAAAGCTTGGGAGAGAGACCAAAGGTCTACTTACAGTTTGGGGAATCATCAACATATAAAAAGATGATTGAAGTCATTGGAGCAAGCAAGATTGCCCTGAAAGTCTAAACTGAGAAGAAAGACAAAGGACAAAACCTTTAGGAAGACCAACATTTTAGGAGCAAGCAGAGAAGGAAGAACAACAAAGAGACAGAGATGGAGTGATCAGAGGGAAACAAAAAGAATCCAAGAGGAGTGATGATACAACAGTAAGGGAAGAAGGATTCAGAAAGGATGTGGTCCCCAGATCAAATATCACAGACAGGTCAAAGATAGTAAACGGTGAGGGGAGACCTTTGGTGAAATTAGTGCTTGGGGGAAAAAAGAAAGATGAAGTCACTCACTTCGGCAGTTCCTGTCAGCCATGGTCTGGCTCTCTCTGTAGCAGAATTAAAAAAAGATTTCTGGGCCCATTCCCATGACATGCCTGAGGGATTTCATCATGCTGTTGCTATGATAAAATTATAGGTTATGAGAATTTACTTAAAAGCCTTTAAAGACAGTGCCCTCGGATATCAAGCAGGATGGAGACATAGGAAATGGCAACAGTAAGTCTGAAAGGCTTTGACCCTAATGGAACACTCTCTTCAACAGAGTTCTCATAGCCATGCCAGCTTTATGCTTTCCTCTCAAGAACACAACCCTCATACCAGTTTCAGCTACCCCAAACATCAAAGTATACCCTTTTCCAAATTCTCCCATCCTGGAATGTGAAGTCAAGTGGGCCTTAGAAAGCATCACTACGAACAAAGCTAGTGGAGGTGATGGAATTCCAGTTGAGCTATTTCAAATCCTGAAAGATGATGCTGTGAAAGTGCTGCACTCAATATGCCAGCAAATTTGGAAAACTCAGCAGTGGCCACAGGACTGGCAGAGGTCAGTTTTCATTCCAGTCCCAAAGAAAGGCAATGTCAAAGAATGTTCAAACTACTGCACAATTGCACTCATCTCACATGCTAGTAAAGTAATGCTCAAAATTCTCCAAGCCAGGCTTCAGCAATACGTGAAATGCGAACTTCCAGATGTTCAAGCTGGTTTTAGAAAAGGCAGAGAAACCAGAGATCAAACTGCCAACATCTCCTGGATCATGGAAAAAGCAAGAGAGCTCCAGAAAAACATCTATTCCTGCTTTATTGACTATGCCAAAGCCTTTGACTGTGTGGATCACAATAAACTGTGGACAATTCTGAAAGACATGGGAATACCAGACCACCTGACCTGCCTCTTGAGAAACCTATATGCAGGTCAGGAAGCAACAGTTAGAACTGGACATGGAACAACAGACTGGTTCCAAATAGGAAAAGGAGTATGTCAAGGCCATATATTGTCACTCTGCTTATTTAACTTCTATGCAGAGTACATCATGAGAAACGCTGGGCTGGAAGAAGCACAAGCTGGAATCAAGATTGCCAGGAGAAATATCAAAATCCTCAGATATGCAGATGACACCACCCTTATGGCAGAAAGTGAAGAGGAACTAAAAAGCCTCTTGATGAAAATGAAAGAGGAGAGTGAAAAAGTTGACTTAAAGCTCAACATTCAGAAAACAAAGATCATGGCATCTGGTCCCATCACTTCATGGCAAATAGATCGGGAAACAGTGGCAGACTTTATTGTTTTGGGCTCCAAAATCACTGATGGTGATGGCAATTGCAGCCATGAAATTAAAAGACACTTATTCCTTGGAAGGAAAGTTATGACCAACCTAGAGAGCATATTCAAAAGCAGAGATATTACTTTGCCAACAAAGGTCCGTCTAGTCAAGGCTACAGTTTTTCCAGTGGTCATGTATGGATGTGAAAGTTGGACTGTGAAGAAAGCTAAGCACCGAAGAATTGATGGTTTTGAACTGTGGTGTTGGAGAAGACTCTTGAGAGTCCCTTGGACTGCAAAGAGATCCAACCAGTCCATTCTAAAGGAGATCAGTCCTGGGTGTTCATTGGAAGGAATGATGCTGAAGCTGAAACTCCAATACTTTGGCCACCTCATGGGAAGAGTTGACTCATTGGAAAAGACCTTGATGCTGGGAGGGATTGGGGGCAGGAGGAGAAGGGGACGACAGAGGATGAGATGGCTGGATGGCATCACTGACTGGACGGACATGAGTTTGAGTGAACTCCAGGAGTTGGTGATGGACAGGGAGGCCTGGCGTACTGTGATTCATGGGGTTGCAAAGAGTCGGACATGACTGAGTGACTGAACTGAACTGAAAATATTACTTCAAACACAGTCAGCTCCCAAGGAATTATATCTAGATTTTGTCTCACTAGATGCTACTTGCTACACTACTGTCTTCAGCCCCTAATCCTCTTTCACATCCACAATATTTCCTCAGTACTATGACCTTCACTTCTAACTGCCCAAGACCCATATCCTACTCCCCACAGAGTCCACTTCCAATATTGGACATACCTGGCATGGCCCTATGGGACACTACTCATTAAGATAAGCTTATAAGGAATGAACATGTTTAGAGTATCATCTTATGCCTTTTAACTCAGAAAAGACAATGTGATACAATATAGTGTAAGCCATGACAGTTGGATTTTGCTTTTCTATTTTGTAATGCAAGTGCCTGACTTAAGCTTTGATTGCTGAGGCACCTACTTCAAAAATGATCATCTCAAATAAACACACATATAGTCCATGGAATTTTCCAGGCCAGAATACTGGAGTGGGTAGCCTTTCCCTTCTCTGTTGGATCTTCCCAACCCAGTGATCGAACCCAAGTCTCCCACATTGCAGGCAGATTCTTTATCAGCTGAGCCATAAAGGAAGCCCAAGAATACTGGTGTGGGTAGCCTATTCCTTCCCCAGTGGATCTTTCTGACCCAGGAATCAAACCGGGGTCTCCTGCATTGCAGGCAGATTCTTTACCAACTGAGCTACCAGAGAAGCCCAAATATACACAGCCAGTCACAAAACTAGATAAAGATCAGAAGATCTTGGTTGATTTCCATAACTGACAGTTTGGACTACTTGCTTTTTTTTTTTTTTCCTACTCTTCCCATGCTTTAAATTCCTGCTTGTATATTTTAAATTCACCAATAAACAGTGAGCTCTCACTATCCTAGGATCACACACTCAATCCCAATAAAAAGCAGAACCTCAGGCCCATGCACTCTCTCTACCTGTGACCTCTCTGTGTGGTCCCAGATATGCAGTGTAATTTCCAAATCCTATAATTATAGTCAGAGCTATGGGTTTTCCAATAGTCATGTATGGATGTGAGAATTAGACCATAAGGAAGGCTGAGTGCCAAAGAATTGATGCTTTTAAACTGTGACGTTGGAGGAGACTCTTAAGAGTCCCTTGGACTGCAAGAAGATCAAACCAGTCAATCCTAAAGGAAATCAACCCTGAATATTCATTGGAAGAACTGATGCTGAAGCTGAAATTCCAAGATTTTGGCCACCTGATGTGAAGAACTGACTCATTGAAAAAGGCCCTGATGCTGGGGAAGATTGTAGGCAGGAAGAAAAGGGGATGACAGAGGATGAGATGGTTGAATGGCATCACTGACTCAATGGACTTGAGTTTGAACAAACTCTGGGAGATGGTGAAGGACAGGGAAGCCTGGTGTGCTGCAGTCCATGGGGTTACAAAGAGTCGGACACAACTGAGTGACTAAACAACAACAACAAATAATTAACCTTTATTTCTTCAATTTCCTGGTGGTTATTGCTGAAGGGCATTTTGCAATCATAATAAGAACATTAAGGGCCAGTCCAAATCCAACATTGGTTATTATTAACAGGCTAAGATCAGCACAAAACATACAATTTATAACATATTGTATTAAATTATTGTCAGGAGACCAAGTTCAGGGTTGACTCTGGCACAGCTTTGTAAATTATCTTTGCCTTAAATACATGTAAAATACCACAGTTGACATATCTAAAGTTATAAAGGAATATTAGGAATTTCCAGGGCAAATGAGTACGATTAAATGGCCTTACCCTGTTCAAACAGTTGAAGACACCTAAAGGTAGATGTTCATCCGAATTGGAGGCAAGATATAGAAAAGTCAAACCAGTAACTAACAAAAGTTTATTCCACTTAATTTTGATAATCATATTAGGAAGGCAAATCTACAGAATTTAAAAAAAGATCATAGGATATATCTGAAAATCACAAGTAATTATTTTCATTTTCTGAATTACTGTCAATTATTGAATTTGGCTATATTGTATAAATTTCTTGATAATTCATTGGCTATAATTTTTTTTTTGAATCTTGTAGCATTTATTTCAGTCATTAAAAGATGCAGTAAATGGAAACTACACTGATTTACATTAGGCATGCACCTCGACCTGATACTGCTGTTAGTTTCTGACTGGCCCAAATCTTAATTTTTTTCATTGAGGCACATCATTAAAATTTTTTGAACCCTGATACACAGGGTAAGTTAACTTCTTCCTTGTTGCAGTTTAGTATGAAAATTATGTTCACTGGCTAGATTCCTTTAACTAAAGGCCTCTAGACTCTCAGGCAACCTGTACTAGCTCGAGATCATATGTCATATAGATATTTAAGTGAATCATGGTATAAGGGAGACAGAGAATCTAGAAAGTTGAAATATATTTTTTCCAGCACTGATAATTAAACACTGGATAAGGAGGCCTACAGTTGAGTACCAAATTACTCTTCCCCTACTGCTGCCATTTCTGAGAGACACAAAGATGTATACTGATCTCCCCCAAAATCTGAAATGAATCCACACAAATAACAGATTATTACCTATCCGGTCCCAGTATCAAATTATAGAGCAATTCCACCATTAAAATTATAGGAAGCAGTTAATGGGACTACAAGAAAAGCATCATCCCACAAACAGTAATATGCATCTAGTAGAGTTTTTCATTCATCTGTCAATTGTTTCACAAGATTAGCATTATAAAAACACAACCCCAAATACATCTGACCCTCAAATCCCCCACATCAAAAATTGGTCTTTGTTCATTCTCAGATGACAGGATGTCCCAAGAGTGACAAAGGTGGGGGCCAACTCCCCCATAGCCTTTTCTTCAACTACCCCATCAACTGCTCTTCATCTCTTGAACTACCTTCCTTTTCCAAAGAGGTAATGCTGAGGTCAGTCAGAAAGGCTTTCTGAGAAGACTGGCTTGGATTTCTGAGTCTGTTCCAGTCGATTCAAGATGAATTGGCTTGTGTCAATGAAGCGCTCAACGCAGTTCAAAAACAGGCCTCAGCCCGACTGTCCAACTTTGGCCCAGGCTTGTCCATGCACTTTTCCCAACAAAGTTCCGTCATCTGGTGCACCAGCTGCTGGAAGCGCTGCTTCTGTGTCTCCACCTCAATGAAAGGTCGAAAGCAGCTGCGGGTCTACCGAGCCCAAACCCGCCGCGGAGCAAGACGAGGAGGAATCCATCCCACCGCGGTCACACGTGCGGAGACCAACTCCACACCAACTCACCGACCTTCACGTGTCTCCGCGGTGGAACCGGAACCACCCATTGGCTATAATTTTGAAAATCGAGATCTTATCACCTAGGTGTTATCACTTTCTTTTCTATTTGACTTTTAAAGGCTTTTTTAAAAATGATTTTCAAGTGGCAAGTTTAATTTTTATTTGAAATTTTAATTTTTATTTGGATAAATTAAATAAGAATTAATGAATAACTGATTTTTTTTACTTCAACTGATTTAATTTCAGTTTGTGTTTTGTTAGTCTCTAAAATTGCAATATAGCATTTTCTTAGATGGAGTAGATGGAGGTATAGCTTTGATATTAGACACACTTGAGTCACAACTTCTCATCAGAACTTTGGCAAATATCATGACTGCTAAGAACTTCAAATCATCATTTGTAAAATGAAATGAATAATACCTACCTTGTAATATTATTTGTGAAGGTTTAAATGAAAATTATGCACAGTGCTTGGCCCACTGTAGACACACTAATATTTGACAAGGAAGCCAAGAATACTCAATGGAATAAAAACAGTCTCTTCAATAAATGGTGCTGGGAAAACTGGATTATAACATGTAAAAGCATGAAACAATCCCTATCTACACCACTCACAAAAATTAACTCACAGTGAATTAAAGACTTAAATGTAAGACCTGAAACCATGAAACTCCTAGAAGAAAACATAGTCAAAAAGCTCCCTGACCTGGGTCAGTTCAGTTCAGTTCAGTTCAGTCACTCAGTTGTGTCTGACTCTTTGTGACCCCATGAATTGCAGCATGCCAGGCCTCCCTGTCCATCACCAACTCCCGGAGTTCACTCAAACTCATGTCCATCCAGTCGGTGATGCCATCCAGCCATCTCATCCTCTGTCATCCCCTTCTCCTCCTGCCCCCAATCCCTCCCAGCACCAGAGTCTTTTCCAATGAGTCAACTCTTCACATGAAGTGGCCAAAGTATTGGAGTTTCAGCTTTAGCATCATTCCTTCCAAAGAACACCCAGGACTGATGTCCTTTAGAATGGACTAGTTGGATCTCCTTGCAGTCCAAAGGACTCTTGAGAGTTTTCTCCAACACCACAGTTCAAAAGCATCAATTCGTCAGTGCTCAGCTTTCTTCACAGTCCAACTCTCACATCCATACATGACCACTGGAAAAACCATAGCCTTGACTAGACGGGTCAGCTATTCTTAATAACCTTTACAGACTATAGTCATCTCTCTAAAATTATTAAAAATAGATTCTAGATAAGTAGAAAGGATTATAGATTTCATATAACCAAAGAGCTCCCTGCCAGCTAGGCAAAGATTGATATATGTTGGATGTAGAGCCACACACTCTTATGTCAGTTTTTAAACCAAAATTTTTTCTAAAGACCTAAAACTTTTCATAACTCATTTGATAGCAAAATATGGCCTGAATTCATTTCCAGTTCTTGCCTGGAGAATCCCAGGGATGGGGGAGCCTTGTGGGCTGCCGACCACGGGGTCGCACAGAGTCGGACACGACTGAAGCGACTTAGCAGCAGCAGCAGCATTAACAGTTAAATCCTGACCTAAACCAACATGATGTCTTTATTTATTTCACTTAATGTATATTTTCCTGTGCTCACTATAAAGTTATTAATTTTTTATTATGAGGTGCTCCCCTAGTCCCTGCTGGGTGTGCTCCCCTAGTCCCTGCTGGGTGTGCTAGTTATAGACAATATGTATTCTACATGACAATCTTAAAATCTAAAAAAACTCTGAATTTTGAAAAACAACTGGCCCGAAGGTTTGTGATAAGATACTGTGGACTGTGGTTGCTTTCTTGATCTGCTACACTCAGGGTTTGTAAAAGGATAAAGAAGGATGGAATGAAATGGTATCACGATTTTTTCAATTACTTAGAATCCCAACAGAAGGCTGAAGAAGTTTGTCAGATATACTATATGCAGCTACGCTCTGGCCTTAAAATAGAAAAAAAGGTCTGTTACTTTAGGAAAGAAACCACCAAAAGGCATTCATTAACAGGTAAGGAGAAACTATGCATTTCCTGATAATTTTTCAACATAATGATGGGCGTTGATTTGCCTTCACTTATCACATCAAGATACGTAATTTCCTTCCTCACCCAAATTCCTTCTGGAAAAGAGTAAGGATGAGAAACTATTTTTTAGTCATTTTCAGAAGGGCATATAAAGTTTTTAATAGTGTGGAAGAAATGGTTATATCATGTTAAGTAAAAATAGAGGATACAAAATTATAAATATATTTTATAATATTTTTAAATGTTTTTTCTTTCATTTAATGCCTGGACTCCAATGAGTGTGTCCTATTGGGATAAAAGTATGTAGAAAGTATTGATCCCTTCAGACCATAGCATGACCAAAGCCCTGGGGTCAGTCATCACTGTGAGCAAGCAGCCTTGACTGGAAGTCCTCAAAGGGGTGATGGGAAGGGGTCTGCACTGAGTGAGGACTGACAGTCCACTCCTATCCCCACCCCCGTCCTGCAGCTGAGAAGTACAAAGAGCATCTGGCATTAGTTGCCTGTGAGCAGCTGAACCACCTTCAACAGTCTGTGGAGCAGGGCTTCACCTTGGGTAAAACGATGGTCCCATACACTACAGCAACTGGCCTTCCAAGTATCAAAGGTAAGATTGGTCACAGGGGTGTGTGAGGGTGAGAAGAGAGGCAGGACATGGGACCCTCACAAGTGCTGGTGCAAGAAGCAGCCCCAACTCTACAATTTCATGTATATCAGAAACTTCTGTCCTTTTTAAGTGGTATCCAAAGTAGTACAGGGTATCTGCTGTAACAGTACTTGTGCACTCTATAGTCAGAACTATACTATTGTTTTGAAATGCTTGCTATGGATTGGAATTTCATCTACATAATTCCTGAGAAAAATATATTATCCTTTTTGGGGGGGAAAAAAACACATTATCTCTCCAAATTTCAACATTTTGACAATGAAAGAAAAGGAAGAGCTATTATATTTTCAAATACAATTTCAACTCAAAAATTTTAAATAATTGTTGATTGTTTTAAATTATATCACACACATGTGAATAAATTCAATATTTAAAGTTCTTAATGTTTTATATATTATTTTCTTTAGCATAATTTTGCACTATAAATAAAATATAATTTTTTTTCCTCTAGGGCCTATATATGTAGTCTCTAAATCTGACCCAGTTTACCCCAGCATGCTGCAGAAATATCATTTTTTGCATGTGCTGATATATTAAAAAAATTGAGAGTACTGATTTAAGTGTTGCAGTTTTTTTAGCCAGAAGACAAAATGAGGCTCACACTTGCATCCTCCAGGATTGTTGAAAGTCTCCAAGTAACTCCATCTTTATAGATGGGTATTCACTTATCCATGTCTATCAAAATACAGTCCCCTGTTGTCCACAGTTCCCTAGATCATATAAATTAAGAAGCAGAGTTTTCTTCAGGCAACGTCTATCACTTTTCCGGTTTCTTTCTCCCCATCAAACCCTCCCCTTAAGCACACTAATATGGCCTCCCACGGCCTTCACACAGGAGGCTAGCATCTTTGATCTCCTTCATGCAGATGGTTAGCATCTTACGATCCCATAACGTAGCTCAACCTTTGAGCTATGTTAAGTTTGTGTCTGAGACTTTCATCTATTCAACGGTGATAGACAAAGTACAACTCAAATTGCAAAGACAAACAAACAAAAAAAAACCACAACACATTTAGAAGGTTTCTTAATTTCCAAAAGATTTTTCATGGAAACAAATTTTTAAATTCTTAATGACAAGATTTTTACTTGTTACAGAACATTCTGCTTCCCTGAGTACATACAACGATCAGTTCATTACTTTTGTTTTGGAGGATGGAAGCTATGAGATCTATGTGGAGGACTTGATAGACAACCAAGAGAAAGGTAGACTATTTCCTTTTGTCTATAATAATATAATGATGACTAGTAAAGTAAAAGTTAATAAACTTAGCAAACTGTAAACAATAGATTAACTCAGATATGGCTAATAGATTTCATGCTATGTGCTTACTCCAATGCACTGGCAATAGATGCTTGAATATCACTGTATTGGGGAGGATTCAGAAGCTTATTCAGGGTTCATCAAGGAAGAATGATGATATTGAGAAGTCGCATCTGTTGTGAAATATGGAAGGAAGTACCACACATATTTACTGTCATTAAATTATTAATATCTACTAGGTCTTTCCAGTTTTATCAATACCACTAGAGTGTAATTCCAGAGAAGGCAATGGCACCCCATTCCAGTACTCTTGCCAGGAAAATCCCATGGAAGGAGGAGCCTGGTGGGCTGCAGTCCATGGGGTCGCGAAGAGTCGGACACGACTGAGCGATTTCACTTTCACTTTTCACTTTCATGCACTGAAGAAGGAAATGTCAACTCACTCCAGTATTCTTGCCTGGAGAATCCCAGGGATGGGGGAGCCTGGTGGGCTGCCGTCTATGGGGTCACACAGAGTCGGACACGACTGAAGTGACTTAGCATAGCATAGCATAGAATAGAGTGTAATTTTAGCAAAAGAGTATACCAATGCTATGAACAACATTTTAAATATTTTAATACCAACATTGTTGGAGAAATCCTCAGAGCATATTTATACATTTTTAAGACCTTTCTCAAAGCCACAAAAGTTTTGCTTTTATTGACACATAATAAGAGGATGTTTTCTGATGTTATATATGTTGAAACCGAAATCATTTGATAAAATTATATCTCACTAAAGGGATTTTATGCATTCTCTTTCAGACAAGGTGTTACTCCGTTACTATGATTCCCAATTCCCCTCAAGTGAAACAGGTAATTTGGGAAGCTGGGTAGCTCTGGGGCTAGAATTCTTAAATTTAGGGGTAAAGACAAATCCAAACATGTTCCATGGGAAAGGAAGGTGTCTCAGAAGGTTCTCTCCTACCCAGTTCATGGTAAAAAATATTGGATTTTAGATTTTAAAAGGACTTATTCCATCTCATCCATTTTGCAGTTTAATAATTAGGACAAACTGGCTGCATTTAACAGAGATTCAGAATAACAGTGTCTTAAGTTACACAAATTTTATTTCTGTTTTAGCTAGGGCATAATGGCAGTTCAACATGTTGCCCAGGGACCAAGCTCCTTTCATCTTTGTGGCTCTGTAGCATCTACATGATTCAAGATTCCTTGCCACCATGAAATATCTTATCAGAAGGACAGAGGAAGACAAACTATGAGTTTTATTTCCTTTAAGAACACAACCTGGAAGTTGTACCATTCACCTCATGTTGGTCAGAACTAAGACATATTGCTACATAAGGCAGGCTTGGAAATATTCTAGAGGAGTTAGATATTGGGAGACAACTATCAGTGGCTTTCTATGCAGACACGGAAGCTGACACTGAGAGCAATACCCATTAGAGTCTCAATTCTACTATTAGAAAGCATATAAGAAAACTAACTTCTCTCCTAAAGGGCCTTAGAATTACACCTTACTGTCCAATGACTCTTTAGTTTTATCTGGGTACAAATATTTCTAATAGATGTGTTGGTGAATGAAATAGTCATTTTACATCTTGGTCTCTTTTCCTGGGTGTTAAATTCATTTAAATTAAAATGAGTTACAGTTCTTAACTTTATAATTTGTGTGTTTTAATTGCAAGATGATGGTGGCAGTCATCGGAAGTTAATGGTAAACCTGAGCCCCACAAAAGACAAAGACTTCTTGCTGCATGCCAACAGTAAGGAGCACTCTGTGGAGGTAACAGAAACATGCACCTAATTGTCATGATTGACTCTACTCATCTGTGCAGATTTGGGGGTTGGCGGTACTTCAAAGAAGTTTTGTTTGTAATATTGTAAATAAAACAAAATCAGTTACAATTAATACCTTGCTTCTGAAATAGGGAAGGGAGTAAAATTGGCATGTGTAGCCTTCCTACTGAAAGTCTGGTCTCTGCCAGCAGTGCAGCATTACCTGGGAGCTTGTTAGAAATGTAGACTTTCAGACTCCCTCACAACTGAATCAAAATAAGCATTTTAACAAATCTCCAGGAGACTCATAGGTACTCCTGGGTACATAGGTACTCATAGGTACATAGACTCATTAAAGTTTGAGAAGCACTGCTGAATAGAATGATATAAAATCCTTTCTATTTGGCTGTAGGAACTGCTGTTTTCTTCCAGGCAGTCTTTCCTTGTAAAATATCATTATCTTGGGCAACTGAAAAGTCATTTTATAGTCTGAAACTGCTAAAGGGGTGGGTTCATAAACATTTCCATATGCCAAGATATAGAGATAGCATAACAACCTACATTCTAATCACAGGATTCACTTCCCTGTCTTCCTCAGTTAGTAAATAGAACTGTTATGTTGGTCATGATAAGTGAACAATGAAAAGAAATAGAGGAAAACAATAGAATGGAAAAGACTAGAGATCTCTTCAAGAAAATTAGAGATACCAAGGGAACATTTCATGCAAAGATGGACACAATAAAAGACAGAAAAGGTATGGGCCTAACAGAAGCAGAAGATACTAAGAAGAGGCGGCAAGAATACATAGAAGAATTGTACAAAAAAAAGATCTTAACGACCCAGATAACCACAATGGCGTGATTACTCACCTACAGCCAGACATCCTGGAGTATGAAGTCAAGCAGGCCTTAGGAAGCATCACTACAAACAAAGCCAGTGGAGGTGATAGGATTCCAGCAGAGCTATTTAAAATCCTAAAAGATGATGCTGTGAAAGTGCTGCACTCAATATGCCAGCAAATTTGGAAAACTCAACAGTGGCCATAGGACTGGAAAAGGTCAGTTTTCATTCCAATCCCAAAGAAGGGCCCTGCCAAAGAATGTTCAAACTATTGCACAATTGTGCTTGTTTCACATGCCAGCAAGGTAATGCTCAACAATATGTGAACTGAGAACTTGAAGATGTACAAGCTGGATTTAGAAAAGGCAGAGGAACCAGAGATCAAATTGCCAACATCTGTTGGATCATATAAAAAGCAAGGGGATGCCAGGAAAACATCATCTTTTGCCTTCATTGACTAGGCTAAAGCCTTTGACTCTGTGGATCATAACAAACTGTGGAGTATTCTTAAAGAGATGGGAATACCAGACCACCTGACCTGCCTCCTGAGAAACCTGTATGCAGGTCAAGAAGCAACAGTTAGAACCAGCCATGGAACAATGGACTGGTTCAAACTAAGGAAAGAAGTACATCAAGGCTCTATATTGTCACCCTGCTTATTTAACTTATATGCAGAGTACATCATGTGAAATGCTGGGCTGAATGAAGCACAGGATGGAATCAAGATTGCCAGGAGAAATATCAATAACCTCAGACATGCAGATGACAACCACCCTAATGGCAGAAAGCAAAGAGGAACTAAACAGCCTCTTGAGGAAGGTTAAAGAGAAGAGTGAAAAAGCTGGCTTAAAACTCAACATTCAAAAAACTAAGATCATGGTATTGGTCCCATGACTTCATGGCAAATTGATGGGGATAAAATGAAAACAGTGACAGACTTATCTTCTTGGGCTCCAAAATCACTGTAGATGGTGATTGCAGCTATGAAATTAAATGACACTTGTACCTTGGAAGAAAAGCTATGACAAACCCAGATAGTCTGTTAAAAAAAAGAAACATCACTTTGCCTACAAAGGTCCATATAGCCAAAGCTAAGGCCTTTCCATTAGTCATGTACAGATGGGAGAGTTGGACCATAAAGAAGGCTGAACACAAAAGAATTGATGCTTTCGAACTGTGGTGCTGGAGAAGACTCTTGAGAGTTCCTTGGACAACAAGGTGATCAAATCAGTCAATCCTAAAGGATATCAACTCTGAATATTCATTAGAAGAATTGATGCTGAAGCTGAAGCTCTAATACTTTGGTCATCTGATTTGAAGAGCCGATACCCTGGGAAAGACCTTGATGCCAGAAAAGATAGAGGGCAGGAGAAGAAGGGGACAACAGAGGGTAAAATGGATGGCATCACTGACTCAATGGACATGAGTCTGAGCAAACTCAGGGAGATAGTGAAGGACAGGGAAGCCTGGCGTGCTGCAGTTCATTAAATCACAGAGTTGGACACGACTTGGTGACTGAACAACAAGAGCAGTATAGCCATGCAAGGTACTAATGTAAACTCTGGATGCATCTCCCTTAACAAAACATTTCTAAGTTTATATAACAGTGTTTGGCATATATAATTACTCAACAATACAAGCTGACTCCTAATGAGCTTTATTATATATACCAAGTTGTGTGCTAAAGGTTAAGTACTATCTTATTTAATTCTCACAGTAATTCTCTCTTATGAAGTCATTGTATTGGTCAGATACACTGTGTAACGAACCACTTGATAACTTAAAATAATACTCATTTATATCACTCACATATCTATGGGTAAGTTAGGGGTTGAACTAGAAAACTGGCTGCAATAAAAACTTGAGACTTGAAACATAAAGCAAAGTGTCTAGTTCTCAAAGATACCACATGGCAAAAAGAGAAGTATGAATCCAGAACTACTGCATGAAGATCCACTTATTCTAAGCCATTATGTCTCTCAAAATATACTATCAGTGAATCAAATCAAATTCCCCTACTTGGGCCCTCTGCTCACTTCCTCCCCACTTCCTATCCCCTATCCAGTAAGCAGGCTTGCTAGAAATATCAAGTTATGAATAATTATTCTGTTTTAGTTTTCAACACAGGGATGTAAAGTTGACTCTGAACTTCCCACTCACATATTGGTTACTTTCTCTCTTGTTTTCCTCAGCTACAAAAATGTGAAAACCAGTTGCCAGAACAAACCTTCTTTGTCCTTCATGAGACGTCCTCCCAGTGTGTTTCATTTGAATGTAAGAGCAATCCTGGAGTGTTTCTAGGAGTAAAGGATAACCAACTAGCTCTAATTAAAAGAGGGGAACACCCTGAGGATTCAAATTCACAGAATATCACATTTAAGCTCTCAAACTTAATGTGATGGAAAGCTGCAGATCTTGGGTTGAGTAGCCCAAATAGCTACCACTGCAAAAAAGATGAGATATAAAGAGACAGAGGCACTAATAAAAAGACAACTCGAAGCTCTACAGATTGACCATTTCACAACCAGAGTAAAACATCAAGATTGTTTATAAATACTCAAAATTTCAGATGCCTAAATGGCTAAGCAGGTAATATGAATATGTGAAAAGGCAAGAATAATTTTAAAATTAAGAAAATTAAATCTAGTATTTAAAAGTGAATAATTTCATCTCTCATTTTTAAAATTCCAATTTTTATAGATTGCATTAACTTTAAGTAAGGCATTCTTACATTAGAAAGTAAAATAAATTTTATTTCAGACATAAAACTGAAATTATTAGGAATATCTAACAAACTAGAATTTTTTTTGAAGCATTGAGCCACAACATATGTTCAGGCATCCAAGTACCATGGACTGCAAGTGCTATGGAAGGGCCAGGAGTCCTCAGCCTACTAGAGCTTACATGGGACACAGGATTAATATTACAATTTCAATAACTGGCTATCCCTCATATGTCCTTCTGACCCTGACTTTCAGGAACCCATGACTTTTGATATATTCATCACCTTAAACAAAATTTTTTCTAATCCTTTCTTCTCACATGCACAATTCCTTTTATTGTCTGATTTTCCAATGACCCTGCTTACTATGGAATGTGTGACTTGTTCCTTCCTCTTTTCTTTTGACCAACTGTGTCCTTTTGTACTCCCTGACCTCACTTCTACATCACCTGATCTCTCATGCCAATATGTTTACTCTGCTTTTTCTACCTGATGCTGTAGAATTTTACATAAACCTATTGGTGGCAATATTTTTCATTAAACATCTTTGTGTTTTATTGTTACTAAGGTACTAAAGTTTATAGTCAATCATATAATAACATTTCTCAACTACTAGTTTTTGCTTATTTTAAAACCTTTGCAATTTCTACTGTAATTTTTCATAGGTGTAATACTGACAATAAATGATAAACATAATGACAAAATACTTACAAAATAAGACTTTTTCTGAAAGTGCAGGCTTTTTAAGTTGTTGAGATATATTGACTATAACTGCTGGTGCAACATAAAAGAGGCTGGGAATTACTATATGAGGGCAAAAACTTATAGAACAATATATCTTTGTTTCATTACTTTGTCAATAATTTAACTATAAAAACAACAATAAAAACAGAATCTATATCATTCCCTCTGAAAAACACTAAATGTTGATGATGTGTATCTGTATAATATACTTAAAATGATTACTATTAAGTAACCAAATATATCCATTACATTGTTCATATTCTTAAATAAACTGTGTTTTTCAAAAGCATATGAGACCAGAGTGATTTTGTCATAAAATGACTCAATATTGTGAAATTCTTAAGTGAAAGTACACATACCCTAATCCATCAATGCTAGTAAGTGGAGGAAGTTATTTCTCTAATATTTTTGGTGATTCAAAATTAAGTAAAATTTTCCAGAGAAGAGATTGTGTCTTTTTCATTTTTGCACTCCCAGTGCCCATCATGGTGGCCAGCACAAAGTAGGTATTCAGTGACTTAAACCCAAGATCAAACAGCCAACACATACTTGCATTATAATTTTAACCTAAGACTTCCAACCTGGTTTTCTTATTTTACATGATTAATTTTCCTTTAAAAAACACTTTCTGTCATCGCTATAGTCAGTGTTATTTGATTAAAATATTCAAATGTATGGTGGTTTTTGTCACTTAGATGCCTGTGTTTTGATGGTGGATAAAAGCAATGCCAAAGAATGCTCAAACTACCGCACAATTGCACTCATCTCACATGCTAGCAAAGTAATGCTCAAAATTCTCCAAGCCAGGCTTCAACAGTACGTGAACTGTGAACTTTCAGATGTTCAAGCTGGTTTTAGAAAAGGCAGACATCAATTGCCAACATCTGCTGGATCATGGAAAAAGCAAGAGAGCTCCAGAAAAACATCTATTTCTGCTTTATTGACTATGCCAAAGCCTTTGACTGTGTGGATCACAAGAAAACTGGAAAATTCTGAAAGAGATGGGAATACCAGACCACCTAACCTGCCTCTTGAGAAACTTGTATGCAGGTCAGGAAGCAACAGTTAGAACTGGACATGGAACAACAGACTGGTTCCAAATAGGAAAAGGAGTACGTCAAAGCTGTATATTGTCACCCTGCTTATTTAACTTCTATGCAGAATACATCATGAGAAACGCTGGGCTGGATGAAACACAAGCTGGAATCATGATTGCCAGGAGAACTATCAATAATCTCAGATATGCAGATGACACCACCCTTATGGCAGAAAGTGAAGAAGAACTAATGAACCTCTTGATAAAAGTGAAAGAGGAGAGTGGAAAAAGTTGGCTTAAAACTCAACATTCAAAAAACTAAGATCATGGAATCTGGTCCCATCACTTTATGGCAAATAGATGGGGAAACAGTGACAGAATTTATTTTCTTGGGCTCCAAAATTACTGCAGATGCAGCCATGAAATTAAAGATGCTTGCTCCTTGAAAGAAAAGCCATGATCAACCTAGACAGCATGTTAAAAAGCACAGACATTACTTTATCAACAAAGGTCTGTCTAGTCAAAGCTTTGGTTTTTCCAGTAGTCTTGTATGGATGTGAGAGTTAGACTATAAAGAAAGCTGAGTGCTGAAGAACTGATGCTTTTGAACTGTGGTATTGGAGAAGACTCTTGAGAGTTCCTTGGACTGCAAGGACATCCAACCAGTCCATCCTAAAGAAAATCAGTCCTGGGTGTTCATTGGAAGGACTGATGCTGAAGCTGAAACTCCAATACTTTGGCCACTTGATGTGAAGAACTGACTCATTTGAAAAGACCCTGATGCTAAGAAAGATTGAAGACAGGAGGAGAAGGGGATGACAGAGGATGAGATGGTTGGATGGCATCACTGACTCAATGGACATGAGTTTGAGTAGATTCCAGGAGTTGGTGACGGACAGGGATGCCTGGTGTGCTGTAGTCCATGGGGTCGCAAAGAGTTGGACATGACTGAGCAACTAAACTGTACTGAACTGAAGAAGGCAAAAGAACTGTGCTCCAAAAACTGTAAGATGCTGATGAAATAAATCAAAGAAGACACAAACAGATGGAAAGATATACCAATTTCTTGGAATGGAAGAATATTTTATAATTATATATTTGTTACATTTTACAATATAAACAAATATCAAATCATTATAAAGCACACTTAGAACTAATATAATGTTATGTCAATTATATCTCATTTTAAAAAGATTCCAGTAGATTAAACTCTTTGCAACAGTAACCATCTGTCATATAAGTGCCTTTGTTCCTAGAAAGAATTAAGTTACATGATATTGATGATTTAACACAACTCCATCACCAGTTCAGAACCACTCGACTGATGCTCAGCAATTTATCTTTTCAGATTAAAGTTTGGAACTCATACACATTTAACATTTAGCATTAGTCACCTTTGTTTTTTCATATTAAACTTTAACAGGTGTTGGCTCACTTTGGCCAAACCTGCTAGTCTTCTAAGGATGCCTCTCTCCTGCAGACTCCTTATTGCTCCTCTACCTGAAACGTTCATTCCTACCAGTCTATTTTTTCACATCTGATATATCTTCTTGATTCTTTTCTATCAATGTCTTTCCCATGCTTCCTTCAAAATCCAGTTGTCTCCATCATCTTATTATCTTTTCAAGATTTATGGATGACTCTGACTGTAGTGACGAAGTTGACTGTATTCTGCCTAGCAATGTATGTATGCATAATTTATCTTCCATAAATGGGTGTAATACCATGAGGACATGTTCTTTTTTCTTTTAATCTTCCTTCTAGGACACACAGTGATCTATAACTAGGACAAGTTAATTTTATTCTGTTCTTATTTGTATCTTCATTTCAGGATTATAGCAAACTTTTGTCAGAACACATCTTTCAGAGAATATGCCAAACTTCTTTGTCCTATGTCATTCTCTTCTCAAACATCTGTTAATCACTTTGCCAACAAAGATCCATATAGTCAAACCTATTGTTTTTCCAGTAGTCATGTATGGAAGTGAGAGTTGGACCATGAAGAAGGCTGAGTGCCAAAGAATTGATGCTTTCTAACTGTGGTGCTGGAGAAGACTCTTGAGAGTCCCTTGGACTGCAAGGAGATCAAACCAGTCAATCCTAAAGGAAATCAACCCCGAGTAATCATTGGAAGGACTGATGCTGAAGCTGAAGCTCCAATACTTTGGCCACCTGACTTGAAGAGCCAACTCAGTGGAAAAGACCGTGATGCTAGGAAAGATTGAGGGCAAAAAGAGAAGTGGGTGACAGAGGATGAGATGGTTGGATGGCATCATCAACTCAATGGATATGAGTCTGATCTAACTGCAGGAGATAGTGAAGGACAGGGAAGCCTGGTGTGCTATAGTCCATGGGGTCACAAAGAGTTGGACAGGACTGCATGATGGAACAACAAATTAATTCTTTAGATCTTGGTAAAGTCTTCTCAAGTGTACCATATTACTGATGCAAAATACTCACACTGGGAAAACAGTTCCCACATGAACGGGGTAAGGGAGTGAATATTGATGGATAAAGCTAAAATGTTAGGCATGGAACATATCATTCAGGGTTTTATAAGTCATGTTAAAAATTTGGTTTTTACTCTATGTGCAAAGGGAATCCATCAAACTTTCGAGCAAGATGACGAGATTCAGTGGATTGGAAGGAAGGAAGGAAGAAAAGAAGTGGAGAGATTATTTGGAGAGCTATTACAATAATCCAAGTTTTTAAAATGATGTTTGGTTTAAGGTGATGGCAGTAGACAATGGCAGAGAAGGCAATGGCACCCCACTCCAGTACTCTTGCCTGGAAAATCCCATGGACGGAGGAGGCTGGTAGGCTGCAGTCCGTGGGGTCGCTAAGAATCGGACACGACTGAGCGACTTCACTTTCACTTTTCACTTTCATGCATTGGAGAAGGAAATGTCAACCCACTCCAGTATTCTTGCCTGGAGAATCCCAGGGACGGCGGAGCCTGGTGGGCTGCCATCTATGGGGTGGCACAAAGTCAAACACGACTGAAGCGACTTAGCAGCAGCAGCAGTAGACAATGGAATTAGTGCACAGATTGAAGATACATTTGAAAGATTTTAAACAGCACTTGGAGATGAACTGGATTGAGAACTGAAGGATGAAGTGATTTGGAAATGATTCAGTTTTCTGACTTGAGCAGAGATGCACAAAGGCACTGAGATGGCAAAACCTGAAGAGAAACAGATTCACAGATGAATGAACAAGTGCTTCATTTTGAATAGTTTGAGATGGTTAATGTACCCACATGTAGATACCAAAACAAGTTTCAATTCTGCAGCTCAGAGGCACTATTCACAGAGATAATCTGCATCATAGTTGTTTTCAGTCAGTTCAGTTCAGTTCATTCCAGTTGCTCAGTCGTGTCCTACTCTTTGCGACCCCATGAATCGCAGCACGCCAGGCCTCCCTGTCCATCACCAACTCCCGGAGTTCACTCAAACTCATGTCCATCGAGTCAGTGATGCCGTCCAGCCATCTCATCCTCTGTCGTCCCCTTCTCCTCCTGCCCCCAATCCCTCCCAGATCAGGGTCTTTTCCAATGAGTCAACTCTTCGCATGAGGTGGCCAAAGTATTGGAGTTTCAGCTTTAGCATCATTCCTTCCAAAGAACACCCAGGGCTGATCTCCTTCAAAATGGACTGGTTGGATCTCCTTGCAGTCCAAGGGACTCTCAAGAGTCTTCTCCAACACCACAGTTCAAAACCATCAATTCTTCGGCGCTCAGCTTTCTTCACAGAACAACTCTCACATCCATACATGACCACTGGAAAAACCATAGCCTTGACTAGACAGACCTTTGTTGGCAAAGTAATATCTCTGCTTTTCAATATGCTATCTAGGTTGGTCATAACTTTCCTTCCAAGGAGTAAGCGTCTTTTAATTTCATGGCTGCAGTCACCATCTGCAGTGATTTTGGAGCCTAGAAAAATAAAGTCAGCCACTGTTTCCACTGTTTCCCATCTATTTGCCATGAAGTGATGGGACCAGATGCCATCATCTTTGTTTTCTGAATGTTGAGCTTTAAGCCAACTTTTTTACTCTCCTCTTTCACTTTCATCAAGAGGCTTTTTAGTTCCTCTTCACTTTCTGCCATAAGGGTGGTGTCATCTGCATATCTGAGGATTTTGATATTTCTCCTGGCAATCTTGACTCCAGCTTGTGTTTCTTCCAGCCCAGCGTTTCTCATGATGTACTCTGCATAGAAGTTAAATAAGCAGGGTGACAATATACAGCCTTGACGTACTCCTTTTCCTATTTGGAACCAGTCTGTTGTTCCAAGTTCAGCTCTAACTGTTGCTTCCTGACCTGCATACAGGTTTCTCAAGAGGCAGGTCAGGTGGTCTGGTATTCCCGTCTCTTTCAGAATTTTTCACAGTTTATTGTGATCCACACCGTGAAAGGCTTTGGCATAGTCAATAAAGAAGAAATAGATGTTTTTCTGGAACTCTCTTGCTTTTTCCATGATCCAGCGGATGTTGGCAATTTGATCTCTGGTTCCTCTGCCTTTTCTAAAACCAGCTTGAACATCTGGAAGTTCACGTTTCACAAATTGCTGAAGCCTGGCTTGGAGAATTTTGAGCATTACTTTGTTAGCTTGTGAGATGAGTGCGATTGTGTGGTAGTTTGAACATTCTACAGCATTGCCTTTCTTTGGGATTGGAATGAAAACTGACCTCTGCCAGTCCTGTGGCCACTGCTGAGTTTTCCAAATTTGCTGGCATATTGATTGCAGCACTTTCACAGCATCATCTTTCAGGATTTGAAATAGCTCAACTGGGATTCCATCACCTCCACTAGCTTTGTTCGTAGTGATGCTTTCTAAGGCCCACTTGACTTCACATTCCAGGATGTCTGGCTCTAGGTGAGTAATCACACCATCGTGATTATCTTGGTCGTGAAGCTCTTTTTTGTACAGTTCTTCTGTGTATTCTTGCCACCTCTTCTTAATATCTTCTGCTTCAGTTAGGTCCATACCATTTCTGTCCTTTATCGAGCCCATCTTTGCATGAAATGTTCCCTTGGTATCTCTGATTTTCTTGAAGAGATCTCTAGTCTTTCCCATTCTGTTGTTTTCCTCTATTTCTTTGCATTGATCTCTGAGGAAGGCTTTCTTATCTCTCCTTGCTGTTCTTTGGAACTCTGCATTCAGATGCTTATATCTTTCCTTTTCTCCTTTGCTTTTTGCTTCTCTTCTTTTCACAGCTATTTGTAAGGCCTCCCCAGACAACCATTTTGCTTTTTTGGATTTCTTTTCCATGGGGATGGTCTTGATACCTGTCTCCTGTACAATAGCACGAACCTTCGTCCATAGTTCATCAGGTATTCTGTCTATCAGATCTAGTCCCTTAAATCTATTTCTCACTTCCACTGTATAATCATAAGGGGCTTGATTTACTGTTACCTAATTCTGTTTTCAGTAAGAGAGCAATTTCATCACTGTATCTTCTAGATTTAGTCGCCACAAAATTGCAGCTTAAATCCTAGCATAAGCTTGGCAGTATGGAAACTCTTTTTAAAGACTTGTTATAAAAACACTTATTAAGCAAACTTCAACAAATGAAATGGATCACTGAGCTCATGAACCCAAGGGCCTTCAAATTAAGGTTGATTATGCACCCACCGATGTGCTAGGCTACATGCTTTACATACATTATCATATTCTGCAAAGTGGTTCTGTTACTCTGCCTAGTTTACAAATGAAGAAACCAAGGCTTAGAAAGATTAAGGCATTTTCTTAATGATATTTGGCATCACAGCTTAGTGACTAATAAAGCTAGGACTAGAAGTCAAGTTTATCTGAACTCTTCGATCTTTCATTGTTTTCTTGGAGGTCATTTTATGCAACATGACCACCCAAAATGTCAGCAGCAGCATTTTCTTTTCCTAGAATATGAAATACTACTTCCCTCCCCAGTCCCAAGTCTCCTTTTTCTCTACTAGATTTCCTCCCCAACCCTTTTCCTTCTCTCTCCTCTTACTTTCATTTGGAAAAAAAACCAAACAATTCCTATCTGAGTGATGGATGAGGAAGGATGCTGCTGCTACTGCTAAGTCACTTCAGTTGTGTCTGACTCTGTGCGACCCCATAGACAGCAGCCCACCAGGCTCCCCCGTCCCTGGGATTCTCCAGGCAAGAACACTGGAGTGGGTTGCCATTTCCTTCTCCAATGCATGAAAGTGAAAAGTGAAAGTGAAGGC
Source organism: Bos taurus (assembly GCF_002263795.3). Classification (NCBI taxonomy): domain Eukaryota; kingdom Metazoa; phylum Chordata; class Mammalia; order Artiodactyla; family Bovidae; genus Bos; species Bos taurus. The sequence continues at coordinate 38,465,497 of NC_037335.1, read as the reverse complement.
ACTCAGTCGTATCCGACTCTTCGAGACCCTATGGACTGCAGCCTACCAGGCTCCTCTGTCCATGGGATTTTCCAGGCAAGAGTACTGGAGTGGGGTGCCATTGCCTTGGGTAAGAATCAAATATTCCAATGATACTGGTTAATTTTGGCTTTCTCGAGGCACTGTTAAATATGCTACTAACTGAGAGCTACAGAGAGAAAATAGTCACTCTGGTCTGGTACTGGAATAAAACTCATTTGCCTTCATTATAAAACCATTATGATTTGATGGATGGGGTATGAACTATTGTTACAACAGCTGTTATATTCATTAGTTACTCAAGTAGACTATGAGGAAAGGACATTCTGCTTTTGCAAAACAACTTACCACACCCTTCATATGGTTTCATTTTACTGTGTGTAAGTCAGTCTCAAAGTTAATACAAAGTAAGTATACAAATGGCATCACTGACTCGATGGATGTGAGTCTGGGTGAACTCCGGGAGTTGGTGATGGACAGGGAGGCCTGGCGTGTGGCGATTCATGGGGTCACAAAGAGTTGGACACGACTGAGCCACTGAACTGAACTGAACTGAAGTATACAAATTAGAGACAGCCAAAATTGACTTCAATGTTGGTCTTGAAATTGTCTTTTAAAGTATTTTCTTGTATATTCTCCCTCTAGACTTTCCAGAATACCAGTGTTCAATTTGGCAAATTATTCCTCTCACATAGCCAATTGTTGACACCATACTCTTTATACCTAAAGACCTATGAATTATTTTTTAAATGAAAGGAAAAAAGAACATAATGGACTATGTTAACACTTCCTGGATTTAAGAAGTAATTTGAGCTATTGTGAATCTTCCTGTTGTATGGTATAGCAGACACTGCTCATGATCTACATAACATGTGGGATAGTCAAGACCATTCCTCCTCTTAGTTCATGAATAATGAGGCTTATCATTTTCAAAAGACATCTGAAGTGTTTTCTGCTTTTCACTGTTACAAGCTGCACTGCTGTTAATATTCCTATACTTTCTTTATACGTCTTCCAGGGCAAATGTGCAAAAATTTCTCTTTAAGAGTGGGACTGATGAATCATGGGGTATTATATTACTTTTCTTTAATTTCAAAGTGGTTATACCAATTTACATCCCCATCCACAGTCTAAGTATTCCTCTTATTTCACATTCTAACCAAAACTACTTATTGTTACCTTTTTATTTTTGCAAGTCTCATGGGTAAAATGACATGGTACTATGTTATGATTTTAATTTGTATTTCCTTAACTACTGAGGTAGAACATTCTTTAATAGGTTAATTTGTTATGCAGCTTTCTGTTTCTGTGAAATGCTTTTTGAGCTTTTTCCTGTTTCTTTATGAACTTTTTTCTAACTTAAATGTAGAACTTATGTATATATCCTGGATACTGACTTTTTGTCGGTTTTATCAGTTGCCAACGTCTTCTTCCAATTAGTGCCCTATATTAGTAATTTCTCTTTGTGCTGTCTTTGGTAAAGGGAAATTCTTAATTTTAACATAGCTGAGTTTATGCACCTTTTTTGATTTATGTTTTCTGTATTTTTTAAAGAAATCCTTCCCTACTCCATATCATCCACATCATTAAGACATTTTTCTATACTGTTTCTAACAATTTCATAATTTTGCTCTTCATGTTGAAATCTGAATGCATCTACAGCCTATTTTTGCCATGTGGATAATCGATTTTCCCAGTATCATTTCTTTAAACATTCATTCTTTCCTTCACTTATTTGCTGTAAGGTTTCATATACACTGTAAGTTTTCATATTTACATGGACCAGTTTCTTATGCCTCTATTCTGTCCCATTACTCTATTTGTCTGTCTTGATATCTAATAGCATTTTGGTACAGCAGGTCCCCCAATCTAATACTTCTTCAAGAATGACATGTATTCTTATAGTTCTTTGCATTTCCACATGAATTTTAGAATTGATTCATCAGGTTTAAATACACAATTGGGGGACTTCCCTGATGGTTCAACAGTTAAGAATCTGCCTTTGAATGCAGGAGACACAGGTTCGATCCCTGGTTGGGAACTAAGAGCCCACATTCTACAGGGCAACTAAGCCCACGCGCTGCAACTACTGAGTCTGTGCACTCTTGAGCCTGTGCTCCACAATAAGAGAAGCCTGGGCACTGCAACTACAGAAAGATTGTGTACCACGACCAAGACCCATTTAGCCAAAATAAAAAGTAAAATAAAGTCTTTTTAAATTATAAATAAATGAATAAACAGTTGAGACTTTTGATTGAAATTGCACTGAATCTGCTGATCACTTGGAACAAGGTAAATATTTACAATAACACATCTTCTAATCCATGAATGTGATTTATTTCTCCATTTAGGTATTTTCTAATGTCTTTTGGTAATGTTTTATAATTTATGCCAAAACTTATTTGGACACACCTTGTTAGGTTTGCTCCAGAACTTAACATTTCTTAATTTTATTGTAAATTTTATTAAAGCATACTTTTTGTTGCTATTGTATAGAAATGTAATTTTTTTTGGCATATTTATATTGTGCCTAATAGGCTTGCTAAACTTTCTTATTAATTCTAGTAATTTATCTGTTGATTTTCCAATCTTTATACATTTTATTCTTTTTTCTTGCTATATCACACTGGCTAGAACCTTCAGTACCATATTAAAAGAAAGCAGATGATAGACACTCTTCTTGTTCCTAATCTAAAAGCAAATTCTTTCAACATTTCAACACTGAATTATGCCTATATCTAAAGCTGAATAAATCATACTGCTCAGCAGTAAACCAGTTGCTCGAGATCATAAAGCCTTTAAGTGATAACTCCAGGATTCAACATTAATCCAAGACCCATGTTTTTTGTTTTTTTTTTTAATCAATTTGTGTCAGTGGCCAAAAATTTAACCAGAGAGACTTAAATTAGGCAGAAGCAAGGGGATACATTTGTATTTAAGACAATCTAACCCAAAGTAAACATTAAAAATAAAAGCCTTAGAGCTTTGCTAAAACTTCAGAAAATTCTGGTTATCATTCTGAGGTTCAAACATTGACATAATCCTTAAAATGTCCTGATAGTTCCTTGCTTCTCACAAGGATAAAGTCCCAATTCTTAGCAGAATACCCTTCCAGATTCACTTCTAGCTACCTTATCCCCAAACACCTTCAACACGGCACGATCCACTATTCTCTAAACCTGTCATACATTTTCATCTCCTGTGACTTTGAGCACTCAGTCCTACCTGTTCTACAATTAAGAATCTTAACCATTAATTAATTCATTCATTCAACCAACAAATACTTACCAAGAGCCTTGAATATGGAAAAAGTTGTGGTAAACACTGAGGATATAATGGTGCAGGAAACAGAAAAGTCCCTGGATTTGTCAAGGCTTTAGAAAATAGGAAATAGTGAGAAAAGAACAGAAGACAGAATAGCAGTGTTCTAATTGTATTTCTGTTTGCTTTAATTGAATCTTTGATTTGTAAGCTGCGTTAACCATTCTGAAGGTGTCAAGTCTATTGAAACTTTCAACTGATTGGATAAGACTCACCCACCCATTAAAGTAGAGGACAATCTACTTTACTATGTTAACCTCATCCAAAATATACCCTAACAAAAACATCAAGAATAATGTTTGACCAAATACCTGGGCACCATGGCCCAACCAATCTGACATATAAAATTAACCATCACACTTATCCTTTCCTCTCTTTTCTACACTCTTGAATTATTTTTTTTAAAGGAGAACTTGAGTAGGAGAAGGGAGAGGGGGATAGAAAGAAAGTTTCAAGAATAGCCATCTGTTTTTTTCTCTTTTTCTGCAAGCTTAAGCTATGAGAAAGGTGTGGTTGAAGAAGGGCTCAATTGTTCAGTCTGTTTAACCCTGAAACCCCAACAAACAGCATTTGTCTTCATGCTCATCTCCCTCAGAAGCTCCAAGTACATGCATAAATTATCTGGCAAACGCTCCTACAGCTGGAGGAAAAAAAAATCTTATAGAGTAGTTATTTTCTTTCTCAGGAGAAAATAAATATAAAAATGTTTCAGATTTGGGGTTTATATTCACAAAAATGGCCCACATAGACTCCCCGTTCTGAAAGAAATTTAGTTTTAAATGTTAAATAATTAAATAACAGAAAATAATTCTTTAAAGTCATATAAAAATAATATAGGAAAGAAAGACATACTGAATGTAAAATGAGGTCCTTTTGGGGATATCAGAAGCAATAAGTATTTATTTTTCTAAATCTCTCTTCCACACAGATTGAAAAAGAGGTATCAAATAAAAAAATGTATCCTGCTTGCAAAATCATGTGAAATAGTTCCTTCAGGATAGGAATAAAGCTCTGTGAATCGACAGGGAAATATCAATAGATAAAACATTACAAGGGTGCAAATACACAAATCTGAATTCACCTTGGAATAGCTGAAGAGGCCATCATGAGAAGAGTCCACACTACCATCTAGCGGTTCATTTGAGGAAATGACATTTGTACCCTTTAATATGTTTCAATTGGGCTAAGACAATGCTCTAAACAGTCTTTTTTCAAAACCTGGAATCTGTTCTATTTTCAAAAAGTGGGGATCCAAATACCCCTCCTGCCTGTGTAGGAAAGCTCAGAGCAACACACAAGAGAGTGAGACAGAGAGAGGTTGAGAGAGAACTTTTTTTAGAAAGGGCTATAAATTTTCATGTAGTTATTGAAGGCACTGTATTAAATGTAGTAGTTGTTCAGGTGGAAGGACTGAAAAATAGTGGTATTAGTATGAAATTCGTGATACAAGAAAATGAGCAAATCACCTCCTGGAGAACCAGACACAGAAAAAGATCAAGGCCAACCTAAATTAGTAAGTTGTTACTTCTTTAAATGATAGTTACAGTAGAGATTCCATTACCTAGAGTCACCAAAGCAGATATTGCTATCTGGATGTTCACATGTTACATAAATCCCATAGTTGCTAATATGTGTGTGTTCAGTCATGTCTGACTCTTTTGCAATCCCATGGACTATAGCCAGTCAGGCTCCTCTGTCTATGGGATTCTCCAGGCAACAATACTGGAGTGGGTTTCCATTTCCTACTCCAGGGATCTTCCCAACCCAGGGATGGAACCCAGGTCTCTTACATCTCCTGCATTGGCAGATGGATTCTTTACCACTGTGCCACCTGGGAAGCCCCTAGTTGTTATCACAATATTTTAGAAAAGCTGAGTATTTGGGGGGGAACTACCTAGACAGAAGGGACACAATTCTAAGACTTAAGGCCCAGGGACTTGACGGTTTTGGTCCTAATGGAAAGCAATAATAAAACCATAATTGTTATATTCGTGGTCACTTATTTCTCAAGGCCACTTCTTTCTGAAGAAGTGAGGATGAAATAAGCTATACAGGAATAAAATACCAATAATTGCACAGTCAGGAAAGGGATGTTCTTTTTCCAAGATCCAGGTGGAATACATGGCTCTTGGAGAAAAAGCATCCCTTTCCTATTATTATGGGGCTTCCCTGGCAGCTCAGTGGTTAAAGCATCTTCCTGGAAGGCGGGAGACCCGGGTTCAATCCCTGGGTTGGGAAGATTCCCCTGGAGAAGGAAATGGCAACCCACGCCAGTTCTCCTGCCTGGAGAATCCCATGGACGGAGGAGCCAGTCCTCCCATGGACGGAGGCTACAGTTCATGGGGTCGCAAACAGTCGGACACAACTGAGCGACTTCACTTTCCTATTATTAGGTGGTATCTCTACTATGCTGATACGTCCTACTCTGCACGATCTCCCATGTCTGAATCCGCTGTTGGCTTTCTCTCTGGCCTAATTTTGTCTCCCAAGTTTGAATTAATCTCTAGCACTTTGCTAGTAGTGTGAATCTGACTTGAGAAATCCATATGTATCAGGTAATCAATCAATTATATCTTCCAGAGCCTTCTGAGATGTTCCAATCTGGGGTAGTTAACTTCAATGCCTCGGTACATAACTCTCATTCTGGGATCATCTGTCATTATCAATCCTGGGAATTCCTTGACCTCATTTGTATCACCTGTTTCATGTACCCTATGTTTTACCCTTCCTTGTTTTGGTGGAGCATATCCTCCAGTAACTTTCTGGGAAAGGGTGCATGATAAATAAAATATGACACCTTGCATATATTAAAATGTCTTTATTCTATCTTCACAGGTGATTGATAATTTGGCTCGGTACAGAATTATGGGTTAAATCTCGAAGGCACTGTTCCATTGCCTTCCAGATTCCAGTGTTGCTTGTGAAAAATCTGGTCATTCTGATTTCTAGCCTCTTGTATTTCACACCTCCCTCTCTCTCTCTCTCTCTGCACCAATATTTGCTTTGAGTTCTGAAAATTCACAATGAAGTCCCTTATGAAATTAGATTGAAACTGATTTCTTTAGTTCTGGGGGATTTTCTTGAGTTACTGACAAATTTCTCCCCTCCATTTTTGCAGTTCTCTTTTTTGGAACCTAACGTTCGGCTGTTAAATCTGCTAGAATGACACATTAATGTTTTCTTTTCTTATTTTTCATTTCCCTTGTTTTCTGCTCTACATTCAGAGATGTTTTCCGTTTCATTGCCTAATTTTTATACTGAGTTTATCATTTTGGTTATCATATTTTTAGTTTTCAAGAGTTCTTTTTTATTCCTTAAATATTCCTTTTATAGTGTTCTCTTATTTCAAGATTACAGTATCTTATCTCTATGAAAATATTAATGATCATTTTTAAACTATTTTCCTTCTTCCTACATTGTCTCTGTTTTCTAAGTTATTACTTAGTTTGCATGCTTTGGTATTAATAGCTTCCTTTTGTGTACACAGCTTTCCTCAAATTTCTGATATTCTTTAGTTGTCTTCTCACAGTTAAGAGAGCAGAACTAAAAAGCTAATTGGATGTCCAGAGTACCTGGGTGCCATACGCTCACTGTGAGTTTCATCATTAGATATTTCAGAGAGTCTGTTTAACTGGGAATCTCCAATGCCAGTATGTGATAAAGTATGCCAAAAGTTGTTTGATAGCTAACCTGTTGACCATTCTTCCCTACACAGCTGCTAATAGAACACCATTTTGTTTTTCTTTGGAATGGTAAATTTCCTCAATCCAAGGTATGAAACATAGTCCTGTGGGAGCAGCTGCATAGCCTATAACACAGCTTCCAAAAGGCACAGCAATTCTTGGCCATGAGTTAGGCAAATGTCAGTACCAAAGGAGTACAATCTAGGAGTACAGAGCAGAGTGGAAATGGAAGGTATTCTCAAAGCCACAAAGGTTACTACATCATGATCCCAGACTATATCTACTCATTTGTAACAAGACTAAGGAAAGTGACAGGGGAGGGGGAGAGTCAAAGGAAGTTCAGTTCAGTTCAGTCACTCAGTCGTGTCTGACTCTTTGCGACCCCATGAACCACAGGACGCCAGGCCTCCCTGTCAACCACCAACTCCCAGAGTTCACTCAAACTCATGTCCATGGAGTCGGTGATGCCATGCAACCATCTCATCTGTTGTCATCTCCTTCTCCTCCTGCCCTCAATCTTTCCCAGCATCAGGGTCTTTTCAAATGAGTCTGCTCTTCACATCAGGTGGCCAAAGTATTGGAGTTTCAGCTTCAGCTTCAGTCCTTCCAATGAACACCAAGGACTAACCTCCTTTAGGATGGACTGGTTGGATCTCCTTGCAGTCCAAGGGACTCTCAAGAGTCATCTACAACACCACAGATCAAAAGCACCAATTCTTCGGCGCTCAGCTTTCTTTATAGTCCAACTCTCACATCCATACATGACTACTGGAAAAACCATAGCCTTGACTAGATGGCCCTTTGTTGACAAAGTAATATCTTTGCTTTTTAATATGCTGTCTAGGTTGGTCACAACTTTCCTTCCAAGGAGTAAGCGTCTTTTAATTTCATGGCTGCAGTCACCATCTGCAGTGATTTTGGAGCCCAAGAAAATAAAGTCTGTCACTGTTTCCCTATCTATTTGCCATGAAGTGATGGGACTGGATGCCATGATCTTAGTTTTCTGAATGTTGAGCTTTAAGCCAACTTTTTCACTCTCCTCTTTTACTTTCATCAAGAGGCTCTTTAGTTCTTCACTTTCTGTCATAAGGATGGTGTCATCTGCATATCTGGGGTTATTGATATTTTTCCCAGCAATCTTGATTTCAGCTTGTGTTTCATCCAGCTCAGTGTTTCTCATGATGTACTCTGCATGTACGTTAAATAAGCAGGGAGACAATATACAGCCTTGACATACTCCTTTTCCTATTGGGAACCAGTCTGTTGTTCCATGTCCAGTTCTAACTTTTGCTTCTTGACTTGTATACAGGTTTCTTAAGAGGCAGGTTAGGTGGTCTGGTATTCCCATCTCTTGAAGAATTGTCCACAGTTTATTGTGATCCACAATCAGAGGCTTTGACATAGTCAATAAAGCAGAAGTAGATGTTTTTCTGGAACTCTCTTGCTTTTTCTATGATCCAGCAGATGTTGGCAATTTCATCCCTGCTTCCTCTTCCTTTTCTAAAGCCAGCTTGAACATCTGGAAGTTCATGGTTCACGTATTGTTGAAGCCTAGCTTGGAGAATTTTGAGCATTACTTTACTAGCATGTGGGATGAGTGCAATTGTGCAGTAGTTTGAGCATTCTTTGGCATTGCCTTTCTTTGGGATTGGAATAAAAACTGACCTTTTCCAGTCCTGTGTAATGCAAAAAAAAGAAATCAGGTACCAAGCACACTGGGGAGCAAAACTGAAGCAAAACTTACCCTACAAATAAAGCCAAAATTAGGGGATGGAGGGAAAACTACAACAGGGGATTGTCTAGACAAGCTGGGCTCTTGTTGGAAAGCAAACACTAGGTTACTGATATTGTTGATTAGATTGCCATTTTCAGGGCTGACTCAGGAACTGGTGAGAGTTTGAGCCTAACAGATAAGATACATCATCTGCAGAGCTGGATAAAACACTGAGTGACAAAATAAGGCAGTAATAGACAACATAGGCTAAAGTAATATCTAAAAGATCCTAAAGAGAGTGAATGATTCACATAAGGACAACATGGTTAAAGTAAAAAAGAAAGGCTCAGGTTTGACAATTAGTTATGTATACCATTATAACAATACCTACTGTAAAATATGAAAATACTTCCATGCTAGTTTGCAAGCAGCAGTTGCAATGAGCCTTCAAAGTGTCCCCCTCTCCTCACCCCTCTCCCTCACTGACATCCCCAGTGGCAGATCATCTCATGACTCAGCATATAAACAGCACAGCAGAAGGTCTTCTGGACCCTATTCCAGCCACTCTCCATTCTGTTTATCCATGCTCATGCATCATCAGTTATTAAATAATTTGCTATATTCCTGGGAGGCTTAACCTGAATTATGAATGTAAAAATGTGTATCTGTCTGATGTATCAAATTGTATGCAAATGAACAAGTTCATAAATGTTTTTGTATGAGCAACCCAACTGTTTAGTACCTTTATGCATGTCAATGCAAAGATATTCTAAGAGGTTATGGAAAGAATTTTCATCAATAGAGGAGTCTTCCTCACAATGATATGGGAAACTTCAAGGTTTTCTGGTCTATACAGCTGTCTTTTATAACCCTTCTGAGTCTATGAGACATCTGTAGTACTTACCAATATAACAAGGTCCAGTAAAACACTTTCAACTTTAAGATACAAATTCAACTCTGGACTTCTGTTAAAACTCCACATCCTCTGATGATTTCACCAAAATAAGAATAGAAGGAATTACATACTTTTAAGGCACAAGCCATAAGGACAAAGAGAGAGAGGAGACAATCACCACAAACATGAAGAAAGCAGAGGGAAGAGTAGTAACTTGCTTGGAAGACAAATCCTAAGCTGGTAGTGGAGAAAGTCAAGAATCAAAGCAAGTTACATTGCATGACTACCAAAGGTTTAAGAAGTGGCAGTACCAGCTGTCTCTGGAAGTAGAACAAGGAGGGTGGTGGAATGAAAATGGGACTAAAAACATGAAGACAGGTTGAAAATTCAGTTAAGGAGTTAGACTTCCTACAACCCCTCCCCCAACTGTGGTCAAGCAACTATGTCAAAATCATCACAAAATACTGAAAGTTTACTGTCTGGAAAGGGTAAAATAGGGTTTTTGTATTGAAGGCACAAATGAGAGCAAAGATTTTGTACTCAAACTGGGAGATAATTTTGCAAAACAACAAAGCCACAGATGGCCAATGAAGATCTTTCTTAAGTTCAACTAGTAATTAAAGTAATATAAATTAAACAGTAAAATGTAATTTTTCCCTATTAAATTGGCAGACTAATGATATGACCTAGTGTTAATGAGAACACAGGAAAATAAACTCTCTTACATTCTGCTGATGGAGTGTTAATTGTTATAAGTTTTTCTGATTTATATATATATATATTTATATATATCAGGTCACTTATTCATTCTTTTACCTCAATTATTCTGCTATTGATTCCTTCAAGAATATTTTTCATTTCATACATTGTATTGTCCATCTCTGTTTGTTCTTTAGTTCTTCTAGGTCTCTGTTAAACATTTCTTTCACCTTTTTGATCCTTGCCTCCATTCTTTTTCTGAGATCCTGGATCATCTTCACTATCATTATTCTGAATTCTTTTTCTGGAAGGTTGCCTATCTCCACTTCACATAGTTGTTCTTCTGGGGTTTTACCTTGTCACTTAATCTGGAATACATTCCACTGCTGTTCCATTTTGTCTAACTTTCTGTGATTGGGGTTTTGGTTCCACAAGAATTGTAATTCTTCATGTTTGTGCTCTGTGCCCTCTGGTGGATGAGGCTAAGAGACTTGTGCAGGTATCCTGATGGGAGGGACTGGTGGTGGGTAGAGTTGGATCTTGTCCCTCTGGTGGGCAGGGCCATGCTCAATAAGACTTTAGTCTGCTTGTCTTCTGATGAGTGGAGCTGTGATTCCTCCAAGTTGCTTGCTTGGTCTGAGGCTTTCCAGCACTGGAGACTACAGGCTGTTGGGAGGGCTCACACTAAAGAGTACATTGCAGAACCACTGCTGCCAGTGTCTTTGTCCCTACAGTGAACCACAGCTGACCCTGCCTTATCAGGAGACTCTCCAATACAAGCAGGTAGGTCTAGCCCAGTCTGCTTTTTCCCCTGGGGCCTGGTGCTCACAGGTCCTTGTGCATGCCCTCCAAGGGCAAAGTTTCTATTTCCCCCAGTCCTGTGTAATTCCTGTAAATAAACTCCACTGGTCTTCAAAGCCAGCTTCTCTGGGGGCTTCTTCTCCTATTGTCAGACCCCCAGGCTGGGAAGCCTGATGTGTGGCTCAGAACTTTCACTCCAGGGGAAAAACTTCTGCGGCATATTTGAAAAAGAATAGATACATCTGTATGTATAACTGAATCACTTTGCTGTACCCCTGAAACTAGCATAACACTATTAATTAACTATACTACAATATAAAGTAAAAAGTTTTAAAAAAAAAGAAAGAAAATAGCCACATAGGATCCTGGGGTAGGGGTGGGAAGCAGGTAGGGTAGGGTAGGGTAAGGATAGGAGATTTCCCATTGCATATCTTTTAGTATCTTTTGAATTCTGTGTCTTGTGAGTGATTTACATATTCTCCCATCACCACACATACACACAAAAAAACAATTTTTAAAATAAAAATGTTTTTAAAGTATTTTAAAATCATAATAAAAGAATGTATATTTAATGACATGGAAAACGTTCATGATAAACTGATAAGAGAAGATAACAGGTTATAAAACAGAAATGTATATATAATCCAAATCTAGTAATCATATATGCACAGAGGGAAAGAAGCCTGGCAGGGTATAATGAAAACTTTTCTTTTGCAGCTAGAAAGAATTGTTAGCTTTAAATGGATATTATATATAGCTATAAAAAAGACATAACAAAATAAACACATAACAACATAAATAAATCTGACGTAAATTTAAATAAAAGAAGTCACACACACACAAAAGTGTTTATTACATGATTCCATTTATAGACTGTTCAAGAAGAGGCAGAATTCATGTTAACAGAGGCCAGACTGGTGACTATCTCTGTGGGAAGAATGGCTGTGACTGGAAAGGGGCATGAGATAGTCTTCTAGAGTGTCAGAAATACTCCATGTCTTGATCTGGGGGGATGTTACATAGTTGTGTCCATATGTACAATTATCTTGAGATATACACTCAAGACTTGACCACTTTATATATGTTATGTCTCAATTTTTAAAATTAAGCCTGGAAGGATATGTGTGTGCATGTGTGCATGCTCGGTCGCTTCAATCATGTCCGAGTCTTTGCAACCCCATAGACTATAAAGCCTGCCAGGCTCCTCTGTCCATAGGATTTCTCAGGCAAAAATACTGGAGCAAGTTGCCATTTCCCTCTCCAACTATGAGAGTTATATATACCATATCTCAAGAGAAAAATAATACGGATGTTCCAGGTAACATGAAATGGTAAAGAGGTTGAACTTTGGAGTCAGATAGACCTAGGTTTGAATTCCAGCTCTGCCACTTATCAGCTCTGTGAATTTGGGCAAGTTATCCAACCTCTCGCTCTGTCTCAGATTTCTCATCTGTAAAAATGGGAAAAATAAGAGTACTGATATCACAGGATTATTGTAAGTATCAAACAAGATAAAGTAGGTGAAGTGCTTAAAAGAGTAAGTGAGTAATAGTTAGTAGGTATTGTATTCAGGAAAAATTTCTCTGCTGCTATAAGTAAACACAGAAATTCTTTTTTTTTGATCCAACACAGGAGCATGCCCATGCCTGAGCACCCACTTGCACACACACATGCATGCATACACATACGCACACAGACACATACACACAGATTCTCTACAAATGCCTCTATTCTATTGGCCAAAATTACCAAGAAATAAAGCAAAAAGAAAAGAGACTAACAGCCAGAATTACACCATTTCCAGGGAAAATATAAAGTATTAGACAAAAATATTTTAAAGTATGCATATTTCAATTTGCATAAAACATTCTGTGAAGTTTCCAATGGGATTTTCAAAAATTCTAACATCAAAAGAACATATTTCAATATTCATCATCAGTTTTCAAAATTATCACTTGGGAATAAACAACAACGTCTTACTGTATAGCACAGAGGACTATATTCAGTCTCCTGTGATAAACCATAATGGAAAAGAATATTTTAAAAAGAATGTATGATTGAATCACTTTGCTGTACAGCAGAAATTAACACAATACTGTAAATCAACTATTCTTGTTTAGTCGCTAAGTCGTGTCCCCATGGATTGCAACCCCATGGATTATTTCAATTCAAAAATATGTTTAATTCTCACTGAGAATTTCAAATAGGAAATTGGAAAATGCATCAGAAAATGGACATGCAAGTTTTGTAAATGCAATTGACTTCCCTTATTGGAGATATTCAGATCAACCATTAACTATGTGGTGAAAAGGTAAATAAATCTTCATTTGTATACTAATAAAAGCTGAAATAAACCCTGTAATTCTTTTGCTTGGGCCAAAGGGAAGAAAAGAGTAATAACTCTTTTTCATAGATTTTTAATCAGAACTGCACTCCTGGCCTGGGAAACAGAAATATATCAGTGGATCAATGACTAAAAGAACCAGTATTCTGAAGAAAAATTTCAAATTGTGAATGAACATAGCACAAGTTTAGTAACTAAATTATACAAACAAAATGAGAATAAAAATCTTTCAAAGGAGTGCCCTGTGAAGTATTTTTGTTGGCAGACAATGCAAATTTTAAAGCAATGTACAATATTTTAGGGATAATTCAAAACTCTAAGAAATAAAAAGACAAAGATCTTCCCATGTTCAAAGTTTAAAAACCAGGTTATTTGTGATTTTTGTTTTACCACTGAGCACCAATAATTTAATTTCTGAGGGTGAGAGAGACCAGAGGACACATTAATGGAAATACACAAATCTCACGTTAGTCAATAATATCAAAAAATAGTCAAAACTGATACTGAAAGGTTGTTGCTGAGCCATGAAAAATGCCAGGATTCTTGGCCTCCAGAGGAGGATTCAATCCGGGGCCAGTGACTAGGCTTGATTGCTCAGAGCTTTTGTGTAATAAAGTTTTATTAAAGTATAAAAGAGACAGACAAAGCTTCTGACATAGACGTCAGAAGAGGGCAGAGTGTCCCCCTTCTAGTCTTTAGCCGGATGTTTTATGTCTGTTAGAAAGCTGTTAATCAGATAAGAGAGACACCTCAAGGCTGAGGGAGTTTCACCAAACCCCTCTCCCACAATATGCATTTTTGAGATAGGATGGCATGAGGTGTGTCATCCCCCAGCCATAAAACAATTGATATGAACACTGGTTTGTTGAGCTATTATCAGCCCAAGGTTTGAGAAAAGAAAAAAAGTTAGTCTTAGGTGGAATCATTTTGAAGAAAGGCAAATTCCAAAGCAAATACGCAGTTTCATTAACATAGCTTAATAAAAACATTTCCGTAAGAAAAATGCATTGGTTAGTTCAAGGTTTAAGAAAAGTTAAGTTCAGGTGGAACCAGGTGTCGCCATGGCAACACAGAATTTTAAGAGAAACTTCCTTTTAATTTTGTATGGAGAAGGAAAAAAATCTGACACTTGTTTGTTTCCTCCTGCTGCTTAAGGGAGAGATAATAAATGTCTGACACTTGCAGCCTATTTCCTCCATTTGGAGACCCCTGGCCTTCCTGCCTGTTACCCTCTCAATACCCTACTTCCTCTGTGCCAAACACTACTCTAAGTGTTGTTCATGTATCTACTAATTTAATATGGTAAATATTATCCAATTTAATACAGTAAAAAATTATCTACTAATTTAATACGGTAAATATTATCATTATTATCACTTAACAGACAAGGAAACAAGGAACAGAGGGATTAAGCAACTTTACCAGGTCACGAACTAATAAATGACAGAATCATGATCCTAATTCAGTCTTCAGACTCTGATACTGATGCTCTCACCACTCAGTCATTTAACTCAATATTAAAAAGTATGTAAACTCAGTGATGTCATGTTGATAGTATCCTTGATATAATGTGATGAGAATGACACTCTCCTTTGTGGTTATCCTCTCCCAAACATCAGACAACCTTAAATTGATAGACTTCTACAAAATACTCGACTAACACTACTCAAAACTGTCAATCTCTTCAAAAACAAGTTAAGTCCAAGAAACTGTCACAGGCCAAAGGAAGCTAAAACGGCACTAGGACTAAATGTAATGCGGTACAAATGGTGGATGAAATTCTGGAATAGAAAATGGACATCAGGGATTCATTAGAGGATTCAAATTGTGGAATTTACTTAACAGAAATATGCCAATGTTGGTTCCTTGGATGTGGCAAATATAGCACAGTAATGTAAGACACTAATAAGAGAAAACTGAGTGAGTGAATATAGGAATGCTCTGAACTATTTCTGCAACTTTAATGTAAATCTAAAATATATATATACAAACAACTTATGCAGCTCAATATTAAAAAAACAAATAACCCAATTTAAAAGTGCATAGAAGATCTTCTTTCTTCAAAGAAGACATATAGATGGCTAAAAAGCACATGAAAAGATAGTCAATACCACTAATTATTAGAGAAACTCTAATAATTAGTCAAAACTATAATGAGGTATCATCTCACCCCAGTCAGAATTATCATCATCAAAAATATACAAACAATAAATTCTGAAGAGGGTGTGAAGAAAGGGGAACTCTTCTAGCACTGTTGGTGGGAATGTAAATTGGTGCAGCCACTCTGGAGAACAGCATGGAGAGTCCTTTAAAAACCAAAAACAGACCTATCATATGACACAATAATCCCACTCTTGAGCATGTATCTGGAGAAAATCATGGTTCAAAAAGAATAGCCAGGACATGGAAGCAACCTAAATGTCCATCAACAGAGGAATGAATAAAGAAGATGTGGTACAGGGACTTCCCTGGCAGTTCTGTGATTAAGACTCTGTGCTTCCACTGCAGGGGGAACAGGTTTGATCCCTGATCAGGGAACTAAGATCTTGCATGCTGCACAACACGGCAAAAAAAACAAAAGAAGAGGAAGACACAGTACATATATACAATTAAATAATACTCAGACATAAAACAGAACAAAATAATGCCATTTTCAACAATATGGATAGACCCAGATATTGTCATACTGAGTGAAGTCAGACAGAGAAAGACAAATACCATATGCTATTGCTTATACATGGAGTCTATTTAAAAAAAAAAAAGATACAAATAAATTTATCTACAAACCAGAAATAGAGTTATAGATAGAAAACAAGCTTGATGGTTACCAAGGGGGTAAGGTGAAGACGGATAAATTTGGGAGATTGGGGTTGACACATACATACTGCTGCTGCTGCTGCTAAGTCACTTCAGTCGTGTCTGACTCTGTGCGACCCCAGAGACAACAGCCACCGGGCTCCCCCGTCCCTGGGATTCTCCAGGCAAGAACACTAGAGTGGGCTGCCATTTCCTTCTCCAAATACTATATATAAAATAGATAACTAGTAAGAACCTATTGTATAGCACAGAGAACTCTACTCATTACTCTGTAATGGTTTACATGGGGAAAAAAATCTAAGAAAGAGTGGGTAAATGTATAACTGATTCACTCTGCTATACACCTGAAACTAACACAACATTGTGAATCAACCATACTCCAATAAAATTTTTAATTACAAAAACATTTTTAAAATGTATGTTATAAATAAAAATGGTCTGCATAAACTCCTTTTTTAAAAAATGTAAATCTAAAACCATTCAAAAATCAAAAGGCTATTTCTTTTAAAATATATAACCAAATGTATGATTTTTTACTTGCCATCTCCACTCATCCTTTGAGGTACTTCTTGGTGAGATATCCAACAGATAAGCAGCTAGTGTCAGAAAAATACAAAGAGGGAAACAAATGAGAGATTTTCTTTCCATGCCAGGAAAAAACTCCTGGAAAAGAAAGTGGGTTTTATCTTGTTGCTCTTGGAGAAAGTTCTCTGGAATCTAGCCAAAAGACCTGAAAGCAAATGAAAATAATCTGTATTTTTCCATCTCTCTTTTACCAACAAGGATATGATTCATGCCCTACCCCCAACCTAAGGACATTTTTTAACAATGGAATTTCCATATTTCCTGTTTATTAGAGTTACTAGTATACAAAACAGACCTTTCATACAATCTTTATAGGCACCAAGTATAATTATACAGTTTTATTCAATAGTACTTTGGATACTCCAGAAAACCAATTCTGACTAAACCCTGAGATGACAGCAGAAGTCCCCTCTGTTAATTCAAGGAGAAACTCCAAACCAGAAGGTAGTGGAAGACGGTTTCTCTAATCAGACAACTCCTGATAGGTGGGCAAGAGTTGGCCAGGAAATAATCATTCCAGGCAGAAAGAGTGACATGTGCCAAGGCCTATAGGCAAAAGGATACAGTAAACTTGAAGTTTTCAGAACTGCAATAATGTAGCCCTGGAGTATAAAGTATATGATGGGAAGTGAAAGAAATGTGGATGGAAAGATAACACCTCAAATATGTTTCAGGATGCATTTCAGGAAAGAAGAGTCTACTGTGAACAAATGCAGTCACATGTGCAAGAAAATATTAAATGTATATGCAGGAATAGACTTAGGACAGGCCTCTAATCTGGGGTGGTATACCAGAAAAACTCGCCTTCTAGTCACTCAGCATCTTGGTAAAGAACTTTCATAGATAGAATGTTCAAATACATTGTGTTATAGGCATCAGATCAGATCAGTTGCTCAGTCGTGCCCGACTCTTTGCGACCCCATGAATCGCAGCACACCAGGCCTCCCTGTCCATCACCAACTCCCGGAGTTCACTGAGACTCACGTCCATCGAGTCAGTGATGCCATCCAGCTATACAGCACTGAAAATGGATAAATTATAGCAATAACACCAAAATGAATGAATCTTAAAAGCCGTGGACAAGTCACAGAAGAATACATAAGGTATGATTCCATTTATATAACATTCAAAAATGGTGACAGATGTTAACTAGACTTATTATAGTGATTATTTCACAATAAAGTTGATCCGTGAACAACATGGAGGTTAGGGATGCCAATCCCCACACAGTTGAAAATCTACATATAATTTACAGTTGGCCCTATGTATCTATGGTTCTACAACTATGAATTTAACCAACTGTGGATCATGCAGTACTACAGTATGTATTTACTGGGGAAAAAAAATCCATGTATAAGTGGACATGTGCAGTACAAATCTATGTTGTTCAAGGATCAACAAATACACAAATATCAAATCATTATGTTGTACACCTAAACTGTTATGTCAATTATACCTCAATAAAAATAAAGTTCAAAAGTTGGCAAAACTAAATAATACATTATTTATAGACACAAAGTTGGTAAGAACTTATGAAGAAAAAAAGGAATGATCACCCCAAAATTTGGAGTAGAGGTTAACTGGGGGAGGAAACAGAATGAGTTGGACATGATGTATCAAGCTTCAAAAACACGGGAAACACTGTTAGTTGAGTGGTGAGCACATAGTTATATTTATAATTTTTAGAAGTATGTATATTATATATACTTTTGTGTGCATAATATTTTTCAGAATTGAGAAGATAATGAAAAGATTAAATGTGAGTTTAAAAAGTGAAGCAGCCCTCAGTTTACAGATTAATACCTCAAATTTGCTACTTAATAACTATGTTACAAATTATTTTCTGTGTCTATCAGTTTCTTGATCTGCAGAAATGGAAAAACTAGTTTCACAGAGTTTAACAGTATTTCTAATCTCTCTCTCTCAAATTATGAGGATTAAATGAAATAACATATATGAAAGCACTTAGAACAATTCCTGGCACAAAGTAAGTAATCAATAAATATTAGATATCACCATTATTTTTACTACTGTAGCAGGTATTTAATAAATGCTAATTTCCCTCTGTCCTTCTTTCAAAAAGAGAAGAGGAACCAGTGCAAATGAAGGTCCATTTGGAATTCCAATAGAAGAATCAAGCACAGCCATTAATGTTTATACTTTGCTTTGTTACTACTGTATTTCTTCACTTCTAATATTCACACTTTGTGACATTTTAATGTTTCTAAAATTGGGATTGAATGATTTAATCAGCAGGATTTAATACAGGTTTTTCCTCCTAGAAACCTCATTAAAATGAAGATGTGTCTCACAATTGATTGTGTCTCAGAATCAAGGAAATAAAGTAGTTATGCTGTTGCTACAGAAGGCATGACAGTTTTAAGACAATAGCTAGGCAACTATGCAGTAGAGTCCAGGCCTTAGGCTTTTTGTGTTATGACAAATTCACCACAATGGCCATAACCTTTAAAAGACTGTGAATTTTCTATTGGTAGTAGCCTGATTGTTCCCAGGCCCCTGCAGCCTATGGATACAAGTGAGTCAAACTGCTTTGGCCCCCATGTTTCACTAGTTCTAAATCCTCAGGGCCAAGCTTCAGGACTTAAGCACACCTTCCACTGCCAAGTCTTTCCAGTTACTTTTTGGAGTCTTCTATGCTCAGGGCCAGCCTTTACATGAGATTCTAATCTGTTCTCTCTGTAGATGTCCAATCTGCGCCCAGTCACTTGAGGGAAGGTGTACTCAAAATCTCAACATCCTCCAGACAAATTTTCCTGCTTAGTTAAAGTGTCAAGTAATCTGGGTCCCTTATACACATTTTAACAGCAGTCTGTGCCTTTGTTGAAACTGCAGGTACTTCAGGAAGTGTGTTACTTGGGGAAGAGGGTGATAGTGAGAAGCAAGTGTGTCAAAATGTCTTTCAATAATCCCCTGCTTCCTTTTTAAGGAATCCTCCTAGTTTTTATATCCTGACTAGAGAAACACAAAAAAACCCTGGGTTCTTTGGCAGAGCACAGACAACCTATTTCTCTCAACCCATAACTAACCAAGTGTTTTCTGGCTCATGTACCAGCTTCACATACATTCTTCTCTTGGATGACTCCCTATTGTCGCTCCCAGGACTTATCATCAACATACTGTCTTTCTTCATGTAAGAAGAAATAAAATAAAAAATTCTGCAAAGGGAGAATTTGTTCCCTACACTTTCTTCATCCAACTGGGAAAAAAAAAAACAAATGAGAACATATTCTGTTGTGAAAATTCCCCTTAAGTCTGCTCATCAGTTCAGTTCAGTTCAGTTCAGTCACTCAGTCGTGTCCGACTCTTTGCGACCCCATGAATTGCAGCACTCCAGGCCTCCCTGTCCATCACCAACTCCCGGAGTTCACTCAAACTCACATCCATCGAGTCAGTGATGCCATCCAGCCATCTCATCCTCTGTTGTTCCCTTCTCCTCCTGCCCCCAATCCCTCCCAGCAGCAGTCTTTTCCAATGAGTCAACTCTTCGCATGAGGTGGCCAAAGTAATGGAGTTTCAGCTTTAGCATCATTCCTTCCAAAGAACACCCAGGACTGATATCCTTTAGAATGGACTGGTTGGATCTCCCTGCAGTCCAAGGGACTCTCAAGAGTCTTCTCCAACACCACAGTTCAAAAGCATCAATTCTTCAGTGCTCAGCCTTCTTCACAGTCCAACTCTCAAATCCATACATGACCACAGGAAAAACCATAGCCTTGACTAGATGGACCTTTGTTGGTAAAGTAATGTCTCTGCTTTTGAATATGCTTCTAGGTTGGTCATAACTTTCCTTCCAAGGAGTAAGCGTCTTTGAATTTCATGGCTGCGACCACCATCTGCAGTGATTTTGGAGCCCCCAAAAATAAAGTCTGACACATACTGCCCTTTATTTAGCTTAGTTTTGGGGTTTCTTTGCCTTTTATCTTCAGCATTAAGAGGAGAGTTTCTCATTCAGAATCCGGGAAAATGCCTGAAAACACTAATGTTTCTGCAAGCATCAAAAGAAAAGTCCATTCTCTGGGACAAAATAGTGGTTAAAGAGCCCTTACTACTCTTTGTTGTTGTTTAGTCACTAAGTCATATCTGATTGTGACCCCATGGACTGTACCCGCCAGGCTCCTCTGTCCATGGGATTTCCCAGGCAAGAATACTGGTACGGGTTGCCATTTCCTTCTCCAAGGGATCTTCCAAACCCAAGGACTGAATCTGAGTCTCCTACATTGACAGGCGAATTCTTTACTATTGAGTCACCAGGGAAGTCCAACTACCCTTTGTAGGTCTTTACATAGCCTTCACATTTCCAAAAAGAAAAATATTCATTTTTAATCTAGGGAAGTTCCTATATCTTTTTTTTAATTAATTAATTTATTTTAACTGGAGAAGTTCCTATATCTCTTGATCATTTTCCCTTCCCTTCTTTTCACCCTTCCATCTCCCTGTCAATTCCTCTTCTTCTCCTTCTGAGGTCCTCCTAATAAGCCACTTCATCTCATACATATCATCTATTGCAAAATGCAGGAGGGAGAACACTAGTTCTTCAGATACAACCAGATTCTGAATTTTAATTTGATTCCTCCAGGGATTCTTGCTACAATTATATATACCACCAAAGAGAGTGAATAACTCTTCAAGTAAAATAAGCTCTTATTTAATTCCTGAGAGTATGTTTGGGCTTCAGAGAGGAAAATCCTACTCTGTAATATACCTCATTATTTTTTTAGTTAATTAGTCCATGTAGAGGGGCTACTGAAAGGAAATGCCATCCTGGTTCTAAATGAAGACCAACTCAACTGCTGAACTGTGAGGATTATTACCAATAACTCAAGCAGCTGTAAACCACAGCAAATAAATCAGTTCATGCTGGAGAATATCTATGGGGAGGGTGACTCACTACATACATTACTGATGAAGCTGGGCTGTGATTTGAGATAGTTATGAAAATAACTTATAAACTGAAATCAAATATAATATTATGGCTTTCCACAAGAAAAGCCTAACTACCAATTTTCTCCTCCTACTCTTGAAACATTCTGACTAGATTAGGTTTTAAACTATATGTCTTATTTTAAGGCCCAATTAAATATTTGAACATTTTTCTTGTTATTCAGCTAAAATGAACAAAATATTCATGATAGTATTATAGTTCTGTCATCATAGAAATAAAGCCCTAGGGAAATCACTATGGTTAAATCTAGCAGTGCAAACAATCAGACTACAGGGTAAATTATCACTTCTTTAGAAGCAATCTTAACCACCAATGTGGATTATTTTACAAGAGTTGATGTAATCAGGAAGCTCTATATTGACCTTTCATAACAAAAGTAGTTATGAAAGGGGTTTCCCAGGTGGCACTTCCCATCTGCCAATGCAGGAGATTTAAGAGATGTGGGTTCAGTTCCTGGGTGGGGAAGATCCCCTGGAGGAGGAAATAGTAACCCACCCCAGTATTCTTGCCTGGAGAACTCCATGAACAGGGGAGCCTGGAAGGCTATAGTCCACAGGGTCACAAAGATTCAGGCACGACTGAAGTGACTTAGCCTATAACACAGTGCCACAAAAGAAGTAGTGAAAATCGCTGACACTGGTGCAAGTCCCGAACCATTTCTAGACTCAAGTATCAATTAATACAATCTCGCTCCTTTCATCCCCAAAAACCCAGACCTGGTGAGTGGTATCACTCTGCTTTTACATTCAAGTTTTACTAATTCATTTCTAAAAGATAACATATAGGCTTCTAAACAGTAAAAGAAAAACAATCATTTTGTTGTATCACTTACCTTTACAAAGGATTAGTATAAATCCACCACTCTTACTAGAAAAATAATTCAAATTTTATTCTTTACTAAAAATGGGTCAATAATGTGTTCCTTGGCAACAAAAGATAGCAAACCACTGTAGAAATAAAAATAACTTTCAAGATCTCTTTTCAGAAATTACTGAATCAAATATTTGGGCTGGTTTTAGTACATGTGTGTGCATACCGAGTCACTTTAGTTGTGTCTGACTCTTTGCAACCCTATGGACTGTAGCCTGCCAGGCTCCTCTGTCCATGGGATTCCCCAAGCAGGAATACTGCAGTGGCAAGAATAGTGAAGTGGGTAGCCATTCTCCTCTTCAGGGGATCCTCCCGACCCAAGGATTGAACCCAGCTCTCCCACATTGCAGGCAGGTTCTTTATCATTTTAGCCATCAGGGAAGCCCCTTTTAGCGCATAATAGCATCAGAAAGCTTTCAGTTTCAGATGAACAGTTTTGTATGCCTTGCTGTATAATACAGATTATTTCATCATCTAATATAGAGATGTCAGCTTCTAAAGTCATGAGGCAGTAGCTCAGTATTTTACATCTTAAAAAAACAGCTTATTCAAATAGTTTCTTAGAATCACTATAAATCAAGTGAAATTTCATTTGAAAGATCTGTTTCCAAAATACATGAGTTTTTTGTATGTAGTTATGCATAAGCCTAATAAAATGGATTATTTCACTGTGTTACCTATTTTTCCAGGTCTACTCAGGTCAGAACATTACTACTAGTTAGGAGGCCCCCTTCCAGAGGCTATATTTTGATTTGGAATCTGGAAACAAAGTTGCTCAGAGAGGTCAGGTCAATTTTGTATGAGAGAAATCATTACTCTACAAAAAGAATGAAACTTAACAAAAGATTTCATACACTAAACTAAAGGGTGAGGAAATAGAAAAATAAGAAAATAGGCAATGAGGTTGGTGGCTGCAACAATTCAGAGGATAATCAAGTGCAAGCTCAAATCCAGTGATTTGGAATCTCAGCTTGGAATAGACAAATGTGTGCTCCACATTATTTAGCTTAATTCAGAGGTTTCTTTGCCCTTCACCTTCAGTTTTGAAAGGAGAATACTGATTCAGAGTCAGAACATTCCTGAAACCACTAGTGTTTCTGCAGGCAATGGAGGAAGAGTCTACCCTCTGGAACATAACAGTTTTTAAACAGTCCTTACTGCCCTTTTCAGGCCTTTATACATATAGGAAAATCTCTTATCAGCCTTCATGTTTCCACAAGGGCAATCCTCATTTTTTTTCAATCTAGGGAGACACATGCTTCAAGGTAAGCCAATAATAAACACTACTGAGCTATATGAAAGGATTATTAAATATAAAGCCAAAGGTTTGTAGTTGGTTTGGATGCCCAGCTAGATGCTTCACTGTAGCTATATAGACATGAGTATGGCAAATTGCTGAAACCTGCTGAGGATTGTATCACCTTCCACAAGATCATGCTTGTAAGAATTACCAGAATATCCAACAAAACCACTCACTAGAAACTAAGACCTGCTCAAGGCTATTCCCTGGGAATGGGCAGCCAGATAATGAGCTAAGTGATGCCTAACCACCTGCCCTCACTGGACTGAAGTCCTGATTTTTCCACTCTATAAGTTACCAGCTCTGATTGAAGTAGTAGATCGGCACCCTGATAGAGCCTGTTCAACTACTACTACTACTACTACTACTACTACTACTACTTACTACTACTTTTCTGTGTGGACCACCTCCCACAACTGGTAACGGTGTATGTGGACAGACGTGCCCTCAGAAATGTAAGTGGATGCTTGGAAAAGAAAAAAAAAGAAACTGAAAACCCATGAATATATCTGCATATATCATATTTCTTCTCTCTTAAATTCTCATAATACAGTAACCTTTGCTTTTCTTAAGCTTAAACTTGACACAACTATTATAAATTTACTAATTCTCCCTCCCTTTCCTTCCTCAAAATAACAGACAGTTGTGACTGGTCAGGCTCATTTTCTAAGCTCCACCACCCCAAGCCTCTGGCACTGTTGATACTTCATACCATGGGGGCAATGTTAAATTTAAGAGCTTTGAGGGCCCTTCAAATACACTTTACAAATGTGCCAGAAGTTTCTCAGGCCCCTTTGGGAACTTGGGAAGGGAAAATTGGGAGGGTACCAATTGGAGTTCTAGACTCCCTGTCCCACTTTGAGACGGTTTTTATTTATTTCATGTATGAGGCTTATAAATCTGTTAGTAGAAAAAAGTTCAACTGATTTTCAGAGTTTTTAAAATGGCTGCTCTGATGGAAAGAGGTCCGTACACGGAGTCAGATTTGGTTTGAAGGCCAGAACCAGTCACCTACTGAGGTAGGAGGGAAAATACCTCTCCCTGACAACTGCTGCAGTACCTACCTCACAGTGACGTTGTGATGTCGAAACCACTATGAATAATGGAGGCGCAGGCACTGAGCCTAAGTTCCGCCCTCCGCCACCTTTAGGCCGGAAGTCCGACCTCCACAACCCCAACCCAACCTACCCTACCCTCCAGCCACCCTACCCTCCAGCCACCCCGCCAACCCTAGCCGGAAGTGGACCCTAAATCTACTCTGCAGCCAGGACATTCACTCACTGGCCAACGTGTCCGTTCTACCAGACAAGACATGGATCCTTCCTGCCTAGAGTCCCACCCCACCCTAGAGTCTGACCCCGAGGGCCTAGACTTCAACTCTGCTGGCCAAGACTGTTTCTCTTCTGGTCACGAGTTCGACTCTCTCTACCAAGAACTGGACCTGGACTCTCTTAATGAAGATCTTCTTTCTCAGTCTATGCCAGACGCCTTGACAGAGACCTCTACAGGCCTTTGTGAATCCCACTTGACTGCCGAACCAGAGGATCTCACTGAGGCAGAGCAAAAGGAGCTCAAATGTGAGCTCGCTAAACTGGAGGCAGAAATTGTAATGCTACGCCAAGCGCTGGCAGCCAAAGAGAGACGCTGTGTGGAGCTCAAGAAGAAGTTGGCCCTTACGGCCTTCGGGGGGCTGAGGCAGAATCTGTCCAAGAGCTGGCACGACGTTCAGGTCTCCAACGCCTACGTGAAACAAAAGACGTCAGCTGCCCTGTCCACGATGGGCTCTGCCATCTGCAGGAAGCTTGGAGATATGAAGAAATCAGTCACATTCAGATCCTTTGAAGGTCTTATGGGGACAATCAAGTCCAGAGTCACAGGTGGCAGAGAGCTTGGCCGTGACTGTCTTCCTTCTTCAGCGGGGAGTGGGGATGATCTACTCCCAGTTTCTGGGAGTAGGGATGATCCGCTCCCGGTGTCAGGGAGTGGGAATGATCCAGTTCTGGCAAGTAGGGATGACCTACTTCCCTTTCTGGAGCCAGAATGAGCTCCTTGGTTAACTTGCCTGGCCACCTAACCAGTGCAAGAACTCCCTTCCATGATCCCAACTGCAACTCTGCCCATCAAAAACAAGTAACCAAACCACAATGGTAAAGTGAATTTAGGAAATGGAGAGAGTCCGGTGTTGAGAAAAGCAATCCCCGTTTGTACATAGATATTTGCTACTGTTGAGATAAAAATATCCAACGTTTTGTACCCAGTTATTTTACACTGAAGTTTGTAGATGAAATGTATCACTATACTAGCCTTCCTGGGGTTGGATTTAAATGGACAGGAGTTTGGTTCCAGAGGGGTTTTAGGCCAAAGCCAAAACTTCTTTTTTGGAAAAACTAGTGTACAAAAAGGGCAAAATAGGTTTCTGTTTAGATCCAGGAACAAAGTATGAAAGAACTATAAGTTTCCTTCCTTCTTTCCCTAATATTAGAAAGAACCTTGAAAGCTCTGCCTGGCCTATGATTTTTATTTTTTAAAGGTGATAAAGAAAACTGTTATTTTTCTCTGAGGCCCTCAGAAAGGGGGAAAGTATTAATAGACTAATTGGTACAGGATACTATGACTTTTATAAAATGATTTTTTTTAAACTGCTAATTAAGCAAAGTAGCTTCAATTTAGGGATTGTCAACTACTTTGAATTCAAGCTGAAATTGCAACTTTATTCTGCTTTGTGCTTTGTTTATAATCTTTTTATATATGAAAATGAGGGCCTTATAATTTAATCCTTGTGGCCATGTGTCTCTGCCACAGCAGCATGCTACCTATAAAAAAAGAATAGTTTCTTTGTTCTGCAGCAATTCCTAGTTATCATTGTCAGTTGAGGGACTGAAGGGAAAAGAGCATTGCCAAATTCAAGAAAGGTAAACCCCTGTCTTAAGTGACATTTAAGACAGACTCTTACCCCTGAAATTCTGGCCATTTATACCTTTGAATGGACCTAACCAATTGTACATCACTGGTCACTTTGACCCCAAGTTTGTACTTGTTTATAAGCACTTGTTTGTACTAATCCGAAATGAGAAGGAGACAAAACCCAGCCCTCAGGGGATATCAAGATAACAGGACCCTGTAGGACCTGGTTTGGGTTTATTAGAACTTTCTCATATCTGATTTTCATAGGAGCTACTTCTTTTTTTTTTTTTTTCTATTTTCAACTGTCAGGATCTGGCAGCTTCTTTCATTCCTCCAGTAACACTGCCTGGATTAAAAGCTTGAGTTTTATATTGGCTTTTAGCAGGGGTCTAGAGTCTTTATTTTCTTGGATATATATATTGATAACATCTCATTGCCTAAAGGTAGTCCCTACAATGTAATAAAGTGATCCTGTTTTGTTGATTTTTGACTGCTTCCCCTATATTCCTTTGATTTGACTATAAGCAAAACCAACTACCACTATAAATACAAAAGCATTTGGTAAACTATAAAGTCACTGATATAAAGCCCACATATTCCTGAAAACAAAGTTTTGCTTGGATTAAAACAAGATGTTCACCTTGTCTTACAAGTTGTGTTTTAATTTGTTTTAGTTTTTTAAATTTGGGGCTTATTTATTTATTTTTGGCCGTGCTCAGTCTTTGTTGCTATCTGCAGGCTTTCTCTAGTTGAAGTGAGTAGGGACTACTCTGTTGTTGTGCATGGGCTTCTCATCATGATGGCTTCTCTTTTTGTGGATCATGAGCTCTAGAGCACCTGGGCTTCAGTAGTTGCAACTCACGGGCTCTGGAGTGCAGGCTAAGTAGTTGTGGTACATTACCCTGCAGCATGTGAAATCTTCCTGGACCAGGGATTGAACCTGTGTCCCCTTCATTGACAGGCAAATTCTTTACCACCAGACCACTGGAGAAGTGCAATTTGTTGTAGTTTTATAAGTTGAAGAACTAGAGAGAAACTTGCAGAATTCATGAAGCCAAAGTAGCCCAACAGGCAAAGTCTTTGATCCCATATTACAGAAAACCTTGTGTTAGAGAAAAATCTCCAGCTAACATGATGGGCCAAACCCAGGATATGTTCTATTTTATTTAGTAATTTATACAAATGCTATAATCAGATCAGATCAGATCAGATCAGTCGCTCAGTCGTGTCCGACTCTTTGCGACCCCATGAATCGCAGCACTCCAGGCCTCCCTGTCCATCACCAACTCCCGGAGTTCACTCAAACTCACGTCCATCGAGTCAGTGATGCCATCTAGCCATCTCATCCTCCGTCGTCCCCTTTCTCCTCCTTCCCCCAATCCCTCCCAGCATCAGAGTCTTTTCCAATGAGTCAACTTTTCGCATGAGGTGGCCAAAGTATTGGAGTTTCAGCTTTAGCATCATTCCCTCCAAAGAAATTCCAGGGCTGATCTCCTTCAGAATGGACTGGCTGGATCTCCTTGCAGTCCAAGGGACTCTCAAGAGTCTTCTCCAACACCACAGTTCAAAAGCATCAATTCTTCGGCGCTCAGCCTTCTTCACAGTCCAACTCTCACATCCATACATGACCACAGGAACAATAGTTTCCCCCAATAAATCCTCAACTCCTGAAAGCAGTGAAGAACACAACTATTTTTGTTTATCATTGTATTCCCATGCCAGGCTTAGGGTAGATGTTTAATAAATACTTGTTGCATAAATGAAGGAATCAACATCACATACTTCAGACATCAAATCTTGAATCCAAGAGATTATCAACAACATGAACTCGTTGACAAGTTCCTCCTGCTTTTAAAACATTTCACTTCCCTATCCAGAGATAATTTGAGATCCTACTATGTGTCAGGCACTGTGCCAAGCTCTGAAGGCATAGAAATTTATTAGTCATGGCCCCTGCTCTCTAGAAACATTTTCAAATCATTGCAACTCAGTGCAGTAGATGCTAAAATAGAAGATACCTATAAAGAAAGAATGTTCAACTCTGCCTTGGTAGATCAGAAAAGAATTCAGAGTCAAAGTCTTAGAGGACTAGTAGGAATTTATAAGGTATAAAAGAGTAGAACATTCCAGACAATATCCAGAGGAACTAAGTCATGAAGGAATGTAATAGAATAGTATGTTCCAGGAAATACCAATAGGTCGTTGTGGCTAGAGAGAGGGGGGAAGTGGTGAGAGATGAGGATGGAGAAATAAGCAAAGGGCAAGATCATAAATAGTCTTATATACTATCTGACATTAGTATTTAATTCTGTAGGAAATGAGTTGAAGGTGCTTAAGTCAAATTCATATTTTAGATGTATCACTCTGGTCACCATAGAAATAGATTAAGTATTTAAGAGATATAATCTCTAAAACTTAGGAAGAAACTGCATAGGAGAGAGGGACAGATAGATTCGCAAGTTGATAAAGATGTAGAATTGAAAAGACTTGATACTGATAATGCTGGAGCTGAACATTCATTTTGCTCTGACTCTTTTGATTCCAGCATACCTGCATCAACAGCCACAGACACCAAACAAAATGCCTCCATGAGCATGTGGACTCTGCATCAAAAGTTTCCTCCAGATTTTCTTTCTTCCACTTGCCTCTACCCTTCCCATACATTGCTGACCTTCATTTTCTAGCCTGTTAACCTTTATAATTGGATCACTTCTGTTCATCTAGCCACATCTGGATTTTGTAGCCCAGCATCAGTCTATTTCAGTTTAGGCAACTTCAGGATGCAGTTTGCAATAGTGCTCAGAATATGTGAACCCTCAAAGATGCCCCATCTGACTCAATTTCTGAGAACCTTCGATTGGGAGTGATATTGGAACAAAATTCCCTGAGTTTCTTGGTTTTCTTGGTCTTCCACTGCTCATATGAGTGAAGAGCTGGAGTAGAAGATAGAGACAAGGTTGAAAGTTCTAACTCCCACAGATGGCACTCTCCATGCAGTTAGCAAGGATGGGAGTATAGTACCAAACCCTTGTTCATTAGCATCATACATACACCAGCATATTGCAAGCATCACTCCCAGAGAAATTCACTTGCACTTATGGAATCTACTTTATTCTTATCTTCATATTTGAGAGAAAATATATCACATACCTACTCTCATGAATTGCATGAACTGCAGAGGAGTCAGCAGTAATCTAGAACTGTGTAGGTCTTCTTACAGTGCTAGCCAATGTGCTTGATGGCCCTCCCCATTAAGGGGACAATGATGCCATTTGTTAATTCTGCTAAGGAATGAGATCAGTTGCCTCTGGGCCATGGAATTTCAGTTCTTATCCATGAATTCCAACATAAGAAAAGTGATGAGTGCCACGCTATCAAAATTACTGGGGCTGACCATGTCCCACTCCTTCTGACCAGATCTATTGCTGGGAGGCTCAATGATGCCATGCCTTCCAGTGCCTAGAGCCTGATTCACATAAGGCAAGTGAAAAGTGGAAGAATGCCCTCAAAATGATGCAGCTTGGCCAGCTACTGTGACACATTATCATGGCACTTGGTCATCTTTCAGAAATTACTAAGCAGATCCCTAGAACAGTCAAAAATATCTGGAAATTCCTGAGAATTCACCAGGTAATTTAAAAGTTCCTTCCCTGTTTAACTATACAACAACCCAAATAAATGATCACCTCAAGAAAAGGAGTGGGTTCTTCTGGAAATTGAAGGTTTCCATCACCTCTACCCCAATCCTGGCTACCTTACCTCAGGCCCATGGCACTAAAACTTTCAGCTAATTGGATAAAAAATGCTTATCTAAGTTAGAGGAACAATTCATAGACTTAGCTGAGCCAAACTTTCATTCTAGAACATTAGAACTAAGAAATTAAAAGATTCAATTACATTGAAAATGGTCTATACAGTCATATAGATTTTTCATATTTAACTTCATAGTATGGCTTTAAATATCCTAGTATTGACCTAGAAACTTGTATTGTAACCCAGGCCACCCACACTTCTGACCAATTGGCTACAAACCTTCAGGAATTTCTTAGTACTCCTTGAAATACCATAATTAATTGGAATGACTCACAGAACTCAGGAAAGCCCTGTACTTGTGATTAAAGTTTTACTATAAAGGGTATAAATTGGGATTGACGAAGTGAATAAGCACCAGAATGAGTCCTTAGAGGAAACCTGACGCTTCCATGTCTTCAGGATGCATCATCCTGACAGCACATAAATATATGATTACCAATCTGGCAGGCTCAGTTGTACAGTTTCAGGTGACCAGAGTTTTTATTGGGGTTTCATTACATGGGTATGATTGATTGAATTATTGGCCACATGATAGAACTCAATCTTCAATCCTCTTCTCTCTACAGAGATTGGGAGGACAGGCTGATATAATGTGACTCAACTCTCCAAACCTTAATCACATGGTTGGGTCTTTCCAGCACTGCTAGCCCCGGTCTTGAAACTACTGAGGGACCTATCATGAATAACGACAACAGTCCTTTCACTTGGGAAATTCCAAGGATTTAAAGGCTCCTTACAAGGAATCAGAGACAAAGACCAGCCAATATTTTTTATTATACAGAAAAACAAGCAATAGGAAGCTGCTCTACAAAATGGTCCCTCAATCTCCACAAACACAAGCAAAAGTCATTGTGCCTCTGTGCTAGCCTGTAAACACTTCTTAGAAATAATTTAGCTGGTCAATGTTTCTAACTGCCACAAAAATCTCATGTAATTCACAGCATTGCTTCACCACCCAACATATACCATTCCATAACTCTTATAGCTTCCAGACTATTATTTACCCCAAATTCCTGATTATTAGAAACACCCCAATGATCAGCACCTAGAAAAGACACAGACTACAGTGGACATGTATAAAATACCTTCAAAGGCACCAGTGACCATTGGATTGAGGCTATACTAGAGATGAGACATCTACTCCACTCATTCCTGCATAAAATTTAAATATGTCTTCCTTAGCATATTTATCTATCTTTATCTATCCTATGGAAGAAGATAGCTAATTATTCCCATCTCTGCATATTCATCCTGCCTTCCATCAATCCTTGCTGAGCCGAGTCAATCTAAATCTTTACCTACTCTTAAATATTATCTCCTAGTCCTAAAAACTTGGGCTGAGAAGCCAGGGCACATAGAAATATTAGACACCTGTTGATTGGTACCTTGGCTCCCTCTTCTACAGTACTTAATACGATGGGGGTTTTATGGAGACAGAAAAAAATTGTAATGGAAATCAGTCTCCCACTGCAAAATTATCCTAGACCCTGGCCAGGGCCTTTCATGAGGCTTTCCTGATGGGGTTGGGTGGGGAGTCTAGGGGAGTGGGATGAAGCTTTGCAGCAGCCATCCTGAACACCATCTCATTTGTTTCTAGCATGCTGTCATACTGAACTCTCCTTCCTCTATGCTCTTCCCCACCTCTGACTCCCAACTTTTGACTCTATACCCCCAACTTTAAGCCTACCTTTGGTTATATGGATTTGTTATTCAAATCAAGTGTTCTCATCAAATGGCCCTTATCTTTTCCCAGTGGACTTAGTTTACCTTTCAATCTGTGACTTTGTGTTGCTGCCTATGAAAGCCTGATAAGCCCACCTGAACCTTATAGGAGAGGAGATAGGCACACATTTGGAGGAATGAGATTAGCTAGTTTGTAATGTATATAGTTGCCAGGAAGACAAACATTTATAACAATAAGAGCAAACATTTATATACTGTTTACTATGGACCATAAATTTTCCCAATTTCATTTCATTTTATTAATTTAGTCCTCACGATACCTCTGCGAGGTAGATTATTATTCCAATTTTACTGATTAGGAAACCAAAACGCAAAGAAGTAAAGCAACTTTCCAAAAAATATACAGCTAGTAAATGGCAGAGTCACATGCATGCCAGGAAAGAGGAGTCTCCTCAGAAACCAACCCTAACAACACCCTGCTGTTAGACTTCCAGCCTCCAGACCTGTGTGAAAACAAATGTCCTCAATTTGAGCCACCCAGTCTGTGGTATCCTTTTATTATAGCCCTACCAGACTAATCTCCTTCAAATTTTTACTCAAAAACAACCCCTTTGGCCACCCTATGTACAGTTTTAACCACTGTATCCTTGTTCCTGGGTTTAGCATCATATGTCACATTATATTTTTGCAATCTGTTTATTGTCTGCCTCTTCCACTAGAACGTGAACTTCATAAGGGCAAGATTTGTGTCAGTTCACTAGTTCACTAGTGTTCACTAGTATATTCCCTGTGTATAATGAAGTGTCTGGCATAAATTAAGTGTTCAAATGAATGACAGGAGGAAAGAGAGTCCAGGAGCTGACTGGCTCCATTCTCCTCATATCACCAAACTCCACAGGACAGAAAGGAGGCAGGGCTGGGACAATAAATGAAACCTTGTCTGTATGTAGAATGGTTTCAGCATGATGACAAATACCAACTTCTACAAACAGAGGAGCTAGAGTCAGAAAAGCAAGCCAAAGAGACATCTAAAATTGCTAAAAACTGGCGCAAGGCGGAGGTACGCTGTTAGCCGGTCTCCACGCGGGTCTGGGTCGCGGAACCCGGTGGCTGCTGTGCGGGCGTCATGTCAGACAACGAGGACAATTTTGATGGAGACGACTTTGATGACGTGGAGGAGGATGAAGGGCTCGATGACTTGGAGAATGCCGAGGAGGAGGGCCAGGAGAACGTTGAGATTCTCCCTTCTGGAGAGCGACCGCAGGCCAACCAGAAACGAATCACCACACCATATATGACCAAGTATGAGCAAGCCCGTGTGCTGGGCACCCGAGCCCTTCAGATTGCGATGTGCGCCCCTGTGATGGTGGAGCTGGAGGGGGAGACAGATCCCTTACTGATCGCCATGAAGGAGCTCAAGGCCCGGAAGATCCCCATCATCATTCGCCGCTACCTACCCGACGGGAGCTACGAAGACTGGGGCGTCGACGAGCTCATCATCACCAACTAAGCCGGAGTCAACCTCTGGACTGGGCCTCCGCCCGTGGCTCGTCTCATAGTCTTTATACGTGTAAATAGTAAATTCTTCAACCTTTCAACTCAAAAAAAAATAAAAAAATAAAAAAAAAATTGCTAAAAACTTAAGGGCATCTAGGCGACCAATGACTAACTCTACCCTATACCTGCTTGTTAAGGCTTGTGACTTTTACTTCTGCTTATTTTACCTACTCAGATATCTGTCTTCAGAATGCTTCTGCCTCCAGAAGCCTTCTCACTCTTACTTTAGCACTCTCGTCCTTAGCTAAGGCAAGATTGGTGGTGATTTGAGGAATGATATGCAAGTTTACCCAGGGTCTTCAAAAATTTCCTTCCCTTAAAAGCTCGAGAGTCCTAGAAAAACAAATGCTTATAGTGTTTGCTCAGGTAGCAGCCAGGAATCTCTCCAGGCTCCACCAGGAATCTCTTGCTTCTGCCTAACTTTGCTACTGTCTATAGCTCATTCCTGGCCACTTGATTTTCACCTCCGGGATGGCATCTTAGTTTTGGTTTCATCCCTGGATGCTTCTCTTGAATTGCCTTAAGCACTTTACCCAGAAGTCTCTTGGCAGATGAACCCAGCATCCTGGAATTCTGCTCCTGAAGAAGTGGATTTAAAGCAAAGCAATAGAGAGGAGGAGCTTCCCGGGTGGTACTAGTGGTGAAGAACCCACCTGCAATGCAGGAGACACAAGAGACGTGGGTTCAATCCCAGGGTCACAAAGATCCCCTGGAGTAGGAAATGACAACCCACTCCAGTATCCTTGCCTGGAAAATTCCATGGACAGAGGAACCTGGTGGGCTATAGTCCATTGGGCCATAAAGAGTCAGACATGACTGAGAGCCTTAGCACCAACAAAGAGAAATTCTGTAACACTCCCATCTCTCAGCCACCTCCCATCTACGCACAGCTTCTCCTCAACACTAGGGGGTGCTAGTCACACTGTCATTTTACCCTGTTAAACTTCCAACCATCAGTTACATTTCTTGATGATATGTTTATCACTAAATACCAAATCCATGGCCCCTCTTGAAATATGGATAAATCTTGCACCTATTCCTTATATGATAGAAGAGGACTTACCATTAACTAGGGTTTTGACCTTAACCTGTAGAACCTACTTGAAATACTGAGAATAAGGTCAGGGGGGAGTTTCTTTGCTAACATAGAGTATCTGATTCCGTGTGTTCTGTGTATTCGTTTCAGGACTACGCAAGCAGAGGGGACTCGTTGTTCTGATGCAAAATGAGAAGAGAGAAATCCTTCTTTGAAGAAAGAGGTTGTTTGTGGCAGTGGAGGGAGAAGGAACAGGATCAATTATTGGGGTTGGTGGATCAAAAGCAAGGAAAAGAGGAGGGGCACGCAGGCTGAGGACTGGGGGTGGATGGAGTGCAGGCACAGTGGGATCTGAGGGCCACCTGTGCCTAGGAGCCTTGGACATGTATTTCCAGTTGGCCGGGGTGCTGTGGGCCAGGAGTATCACGTGCTATTTTGAGCTGGTGACAGTTATGGGAATGAGTGGGGAGAAGCAACCTAAACGTTCATTGTCAGAGGAAGGGATAGAAAAGATGTAGTATGTATATATCAATGTAATACCACTCAGCCATTAAAAAGAATGAAATAATTTCATTTGCAGCAAAATGAATGAGTCTAGAGATTATCATACTAAGTCAGACAGAGAAAGTCAAATACCATATAATATTGCTTACATGTAGAATCTAAAAAAAAAAAAAAAAACACTTCCCAGATGGCACTAGTGGTAAAGAACCTGCCAATCCCCTGGAGAGGGCATGGCAACCCACTCCAGTATTCTTGCCTGAAGAATCCCATGGATAGAGTAGCCTGGCGGGCTATAGTCCATAGCGTTGCAAAGAGTCGGACATGACTGAAGTGACTTAGCATGCACACACATAGACAGAATCTAAAAAAATGATACAAATGAACTTATTTACAAAACATAGACTCACACACTTAGAAAACAAACTCATGGTTACCGAAGGGGAAAGAAAGGGGAGGGGGATAAATTAGGAGTCTGAGACTGACATATACACACTACTCTATTTAAAATAGATAACCAGCAATGACATATTGTACAGCATAGGGAACTCTGCTAAATATTCTGTAATAACGTAAATGGGAAAATAATTTGAAAAAGAACAGACACATATGTATGTATAACTGAATCACTTTGCTGTACACTTGGAACTAACACAGCATTGTTAATAAATTATAGTTCAGTATAAAATAAAAATGTTTTTTAAAAGAAAGGAAGTACATCAGGAGCTACTCCAAAGCTAAGCAAGGGAGAATTCTCACAACATATCATCCTCTGGTCCCCAGACTCCGAGAGCCGCCAGCTCCACACCTCATTACCCTGCTTTCAATCATCTCCTAGGGAAATTCTTTTCCCTAGGCAACAGAGGCTCAGAAATGGAGGATGGGAAGGACTGAAGAGGCTCCATTCCTGGCATCCATAGTTAGATCCCTGAACATATTTCCCTGTAAAAATACTGCTCATTGAATGGCCACATCATATAGATCTGTTGGAATTTTACTTCTAAGTATTATGGGTTAAATATAATTAACCACCATGTATAATATGGTTTCTATGGAGAATGCGTTGTGAGTTCCACATAACTCACTTCTACAAACAAACCACTGGAATTCTGGCACTCCAACAGGAGGACTGCCTGTGCAACTCTCAAATGAGAGAGGAAGATAAATTAATGTGTTTTGGGACTGTTGACTTCATCGGACAAGGAAAGACTTTGTGTCCTTTTTGCTTGAGAGCTTTCTTATATTGCCTCCTGATCATTCTAGAGATAAAGAAATATAAGAGAACAAGTGAAATATAAGAGAATGAGTAAAAATCAGAAGGAAATCTAATTTTAGCTTCTTTGGGTATTTTGATAATGAAAACTACTAAAGCATACCAAATAAAAGTGAGATCAGTAAATTAAGTTTATCTAAATTCAGATTATTAAACTGTACTTTAACCACTGTAGTATAATTGTATGTGTGCATGCACATACACACAGATTAGGGAGAAGTGGAGAAAATGATTCATGCAGTTCTTCTTAGTGAAACTGAAAGTTTAGTTAACCCTGAAAAGATGCCATTATTAAGTGAGCTATAGCTCATTGTTTATGTGCAAGTTAGCCACCAGACCACATGTATCCTTTCTGGGGGCCCTTAGCAAAACAAGACATTTAACTTCTAGTACATGGAAATATTTTTACATTTGCAAGCGTTTTTTCTGGTAAAAGAAACCCCATGCAAGAGATGAAACAGGCTTTTAAAAATGATTCTTCAGTAATTAACATTTTTGCATAAAAGAAATGTCCTGCAAATATTTAAAGAGCATTCATAAGTGTCAGGACAGAGATGAAAAAAAAAAAAGTCCAGTAAACCTTGATATCATGCATTTGAGCACTTCCTATGTGCTAAGGGCTTTACTTCTATTATGTTCTTTAATCCTCACTAAAGGAAGAAATTAACTCTCACATTTCATCAATGAGAAACTTAAGGCAGAGAGACTAAAGAACTTGCCCAAGTCTTCAAAGTCTGCAAATAACAGAGTGAACACTTGAATCCAGGTGCAGATAACTCACAGCCAGGCTCTCAGCTACTCTGCTGCTTCACGAATGGCAGAAGTCCAAGTGCCACTATTAAACATTAGCCATTATTACCAAGAATTGCCCCACTGGGATCTTTATAGTTCAAGTATCATATGCAAAACACTCCCATAGGGTTTCTCTTTAGAAAAGAGTACACTTGCCAGAGGAAGGTGTTTCTGAATATCATTACCAGTAAAAAATCCTTAAACTTAATCTATACTTTTTGGGCAATAAACAATCTAAACAAGTACCATTTTTAGAAATAAACCATGAATAATGCAATCTGCATAAAAATAAGCATAATGTCTTGGAGGGATATAGATGCCCTGCTTGGGGGAGCTGGCAAACAGAGGTGGACAGGCAAACACAGGGGCTCAAGTGTGTTTACATGTGTGTGCACCTTGAGGCATGGTTCTGTTATCATCCAAGAGAAAAAGGGAGTCATGGTCTGTTCTATCTCTAGCCTTATACAGAGCTTGTTCATATTGGGAGGTTCAAGTCTAGTAACCTGAACTAGTTCATTGCATAACCCACTCTTGAGGCTCTGGTTAAACTGTGGTGGAAGTTTGGATCCTTTCCCCCAAGAGAGCCCATAAAGCTTAAGAGCTGTCAATTCTTTCTCCTGGCAGCTGATCAATGTCTATCAGTTCTTGTGGGTAGACCTTCATTGCTTCCTCTTCCCTCCTGGGAAATGACTGCTGGGCTTCTAAAGCTATCACCCTCCACATCTCCTAAAATGTAGTATGTCAGAATTGCAATCAGTGTGCACCCAACAGTATTACCAACCCCAACTCCCCACCAATTCTCAACCAAAGCTCCGGATATTTATGAATCATTATGACTACTTAATCCCAGCAAGTTCTACTGAATTGCCTCTAAGTTTCTCTGGATGTGTGAATAGGGAAAGGCTTAGCTGCTCAGAACAGTTGTTAGACTCAGTACCCATGAAAGCAGGGTCTGAATCTGCATCTCAACCTCCACTGACTGGATGGACCCAGCAGAAATCTGTCCTCAGGATTTTGAATTGTCCTTCTGTAGTCATAGTCCCCATGCCTAAGGACAGAGGAGCCTGGTGGGCTGCAGTCCATAGGATCACAAAAGAGCTGGACATGACTTAGTGACTAAACAACAAGGGAGTAAAGAAAAGCAGAGACATTGCCTTCTTGCCAGGGTGAACAAACAGGTGCTCTGAATCTAGTGGTTCATAACAAAATGCTCGATTTCTCCTTGCTTGGCAGCAGAAGTTGATCTAGCTAGGATAGAAGTTAGATTCCAAGTGATCAGAACTGGAACGGTGTTTGCCATGTGATGTCAGGAGGTCAATTGAGCCAGTTAAGTCACAATTCAGTAGGGAAATCTTACATTTGAAAGCTGGCAAGACAAATAGCTAATATATAACCCAAAGGCCAGAAATTAGTATTTCAAAACAGACTTGAGAATCAGACAAACTGTAGTTCAGTTTGTTACAAAGGAAGGTAGAGAGCAAAGAAAGGTGTCTAAGGGCACTCTTGTAAAGAACCTTAGAGTGTTCGTAAGTGAAAAAGAAAGTGAAAGTGAAGTCACTCAGTCGTGTCCGACTCTTTGAGACCCCATGGACTGTAGCCCACCAGGCTCCTCCGTCCATGGGATTCTCCAGGCAAGAATGCTGGAGTGGGTTGCCATTTCCTTCTCCAGGAGATCTTCCCGACCCAGGGATTGAACCCGGGTCTCCCTCATTGTAGGCAGATGCTTTACCATCTGAGCCAAAGGATATACAGGCAGGTTTGTCAGGTTTACAGCAAAGTGTGCATACTTCTTGCTCCTGCCCAAATGAGTTGGAACAGTTTCAGGCCCAGGGGTATGCAGCAGTGAGTTACACTATAGAAAAGCTCCTTCCTCAGAGCTGTGATATTACCTTGGCTCCATCTGAATATTTTTGTCTACTTTTACCTATATTTGATCACAGACCAGCTGAACTCTCAAGTCCCCTCTTTCAGATATTCTGTCTAAAAGCTTTGCAGATAAGTCTCAAGGTCCCAATCAACTCTCACTTAAAGCTTTGCAGACCTAATTGCAGGTCGACTGGCAAACAAGATATGATAAAACAAAAATCTGAAAGCCTTTTCATGGTCTTCAAAGCTTAGATCATCAGTCTCAACTTATTATAGCTTCCCGTGCTTACCTCCTTCTAGCTTCACCAATCTTTTTGTTCCCTGATCATTCCAAGCTCCCCTTCCACTCCTAGACCCAGGCCCTGCCTCAAGTCCTGTACTTTATAGGGTTCCATCTACCTTTCCTTCATTCATGTCCTTCCCTGTAGGGTGAGGTCAAAAGACAAGGGCCATGCCACTGAGACCCAGTACCTCCCACCCTTTTAGATCACACTTGGGATTCCTAGGACCACAGAAGGCTCTGACCAAACAGCCTCGAACCTGCCCCTAGAACCTGCAAGGAGGTTTTCCTTCATCCTCCTGAGAGAACCATCCCCCCCACATCTAGATTCTGTGTTATGTAGCATATCGTGGAATATAGTGACACAATGTAGTTACTGAACAAAAAATCAAATTATTCAACATATTTGGTTAGAAATATGAAGAGTTAAATTAAAAGCAGTGCCTTCAGCTGTGCCCTGCCTGAACGTCAACTCACTAAAATTTCATTAAACCAGAGTCAGGGAAACTCAGAGCTCAAGTTACTCCCAAGACAACTTTAGTTCTTGTCTCTTTTGATGAAAATCCAGGAACTTGCTCCTAGTCTTTCAATATATGCAGTGCTTCAAGGTTTGAGGATTAAACCCAGCATTTCACAAGTCCATTGCCAAATTAATGCTACAACACAAACTTTATCATTGACAGTAAAGACTGTCTTTTAAAAATATTTTCCAAGTCAGAATGTCAATCATATTCGGACTGTGGTGCAGAGATTAGAATATTTAGCACTTGCAATCTTAAAATAATTGCTCATGGACACTGGCTTGCTGATACAAACTAAATGACAAATGTAAATTAAAATGACCAGATGCTATATGGCTATTCAGATGCTATATGGCTATTCAGAGAAGTGCAGCTGTCTTTCAAAACTTACCTCTGCTTATCTACATATTTATGTTTCTCTTTCTAAGTTCAACCGCTTGGAGTGTGTGGAGGTCCATTTTCTTAACTCAGATTTACTAGAAAACAACATGAAGCAAAACTTTCCGCTAATTCTTCATTGAGGATTCAGTCCCAGGGAGGCAAGAAGGAAGGGAAAAAGCAAATACGGCAAAGAAGAAAAAGGTAAATAGACACTTTCTTGTATTTACTGAGCTCACTAGACCTTTAAAAGAGACTTCACAAGTTGTTTGGTAATGTAGGATATCTCCAGAAAGGCATTCTTGGAATTACTGCATTTTGGAATCTTTGAAGGGCAAGAAATTCATCTTTCAGCTTTTTTTCCGTGTCTGGTTTCCCATATGGCATCAACTCAGTGCTGTTCCTGTCATGTAAAGACAAAGAGATTTTGATACTTCCTACTGTGGACTGGAAGAAAAGCTTTTATTAACCGATACTTGCATGGCAAATGCCAGAGGATAAATTGATATGATTTTGTAAAGATAACCATATCCTGCCCACTAGCCATTACTGGGACTGTCACCAGACTGGATGAATGGGGACTCACCATCATCCAGAACCATGATCCATATGGTTTTGAGAGAATATAGAAGTGAACACTGAAAGGGAATATGATGGGTACCACCATCCCCACATCCTTCCAGTCCAATAGTAGCACTAATTACTGCAATCTTTCCTCAGATGAGACATTGTTTCTAATTTACATTCTTGAATGGGAGGGTGGGAATGGTCAGTTTCTGGAACTTCCACTTGGCTGTTCTAAAAATAATGGTCCTTAATCTACATAGTGGAAGGAACATATATAAGAGTTCTGATATCTATTCCAATTGACACCTACTCCATTTATATATTCAAGGATTAGGAAAGTAACTACAGACTACAGGGCAAGTCTGCTGACTCATTGTCCTACTGTGAATTGGACTTGGGCTAATACCCCGCTTATCATCTGGCTACTGTAACTTATGCTCTAACTAGAAGACCAGGATAGCATTTTGGTTCTCCTAATATCGGTGTCGGGCTTCCCTAGTGGCTCAGATGGTAAGAATCCACCTGCAAATGTGAGAGACCTGGGTTTGATCCCTGGGTTGGAAAGATCCCCTGGAGGAGGGCATGGCAACCCATTCCAGTATTCTTGCCTGGAGAATCCCGATGGACAGAGGAGCCTGGAGGGCTACAGTACATGGGATTGCAAAGAGTCGGACACAACTGAATGACTAAGCACAGCACAGCACAATATCAGTGTCAGTGCCAGCTCAAACCTCATATCTAACAGATTTGAAAAGCCTGAGTAGTTGCCCTTTCCTCTGGAACAGTTACTCTGGTAAATGACCGAAGGTCCCCTTAGGGAAGAATCAGAAAAGACATTTATCATATATATCTATGGTGGCACTGACAGACTCTTCCTCATGGGGACAGGTCTCCCTATCAGTAAATGAACTCTAGGTCTATAATCCCATTTAGTTCTAGAAACTGGGTGATTTTTTCACTATAGCACTGATGTCAGCTTTCCAGCTCTCAGTTTTCTATTACACAAATCAAACAATGCCCAGGTCAGTTCTCCATCTATCTTACCCCTAAAATCACCATAAATCCATGTAGGCCTAGTCACTCCGATTTCTACTCTGACTTTGATGCCCATGGCTGTAATTGTGTCCATTGTGACTCTGAGAATTAAGTCCTGCCACTGGTCTCTGTCATTCTGAAACCCTACCAGCCTTATTAATATCACGCAGCCTAACTTTTACACCACGTATACAGTCATGGCCAGCAGAGAACAGGCACCACCAAGCTTCCTAAAGAAACTGGAGTACCTAGCACTAGTATATTTCTTATTGCTGTAGAGATGGGAGTGAGCTCTGGACCCTTCCAGGGTATATAATCAGTGATAAGCTCTCCGGTTGTACATAGTAAATCCATTCTAACGTTCCTTATCTGGAGCTGCCAATGAGGTGTAGTAGAGGCAGTCTTTGAGGAGAACAAGTATTATCTTGTTAGGCACATTTACGTAAGATCACTGCACAGACTCTAGGAAAGGAAAGAGGAGGCTGCTTTCCTTTAGCAAAGAAAGCAGGTAGATTCCACTGGCCCAGAAACATTCCAGGAAATTTTTTTAGTTCTTTCTTAGGTATAACCACTCAAATATCTTCATTACAGACAGGTCTTCCTGCCCTCTTTCCCACCTGGGTCCTGAGATTTTCATATAGCATATTAATGGATGCTACAAATTTAATTTCCTTTACCTCTCTACTGTCTTTATAATTATAATCTGTATCTGATTTTCAACTCATTCTACTCTGAGACCAGACTGCTATTGACACCTTTGGTTTTCAGAGGATCATTTAAGTTAGCAAGGAGCTGCCCTGAGTCTATCATTTTCTTTTAATAAGACTTGCACTGCCACCAAAAGCAGCCACCCCCACATAACAAATCTCATAATTACCATTTACCACATTATAATCTCACAGTGTCTTGCCTTCTGCCTTGCATCTCCTTCCAACCAATCAGGGGTGAAATTTCATTAATTGTGACCTCACTGCCAGGGGTTATTACCCCCACTACCACTGAGCAGTGGGGTCTCTAT
Organism: Bos taurus; assembly: GCF_002263795.3. Classification (NCBI taxonomy): domain Eukaryota; kingdom Metazoa; phylum Chordata; class Mammalia; order Artiodactyla; family Bovidae; genus Bos; species Bos taurus. Next base: position 38,422,263 of record NC_037335.1, on the reverse strand, counting down.
TGCCTTTAGTCAAGTAGGCAATTCAACTCTAAAATTCCATCCTGAGAATTTGCTTTTTGGGACCAATCCTGGAATCTGTTGGGGCATCCCAGGTGGCACTAGTGGTAAAGAACCCACCTGCCAACACAGGGTGACATAAGAGACACAGATTTGATCCCCGGGTTGGGAAGATCCCTTGGAGAAGGGCAAGGCAACTACTCCAGTATTCTTGCCTAGAGAATCCCATGAACAGAGAAGCCTGGCAGACCGTGGTCCATAGAGTCACAAAGAGTCAGACTTGACTGAAGCAACTTGGCACGCACACCCACATGCACTGGGATCTGTTTTCTTAGCCTCAGTTCCAACTGAATCTAGGCTTTTGTGCCATTGTTTTATTGGGAGTGCAATTCTACAGAAAAAAGAGGAAAAAAGAGAAGTCAGCCAGGGAAGGAGAGGAGGTAAATACAAAGTAGAGCATTAATAAGTTGACCATAGCTCCATAATGCATACAATGAACTGTCCAGTCATCATGGGACCTCTCTAGAAAAGCCATAAAAGCTACAGTGTCTTGAAATCACCTGTTAGGGAAAAGAAAGGTGGGCAATTTATCTACTGATTGCTTTGTGTTTCCTACTCTCTTCAGGCAAGTTTGCCTCATGTAGCATGAATGCCCCTTCCTCCACATTCCCTCTGAACATCTACTGGTTCCAGATTGATCAAAGAGGTCATAGAGTTACTGTGATAAGCAGCGAAGAACCTTGGAACATGATGGATCTATGAAGACATATATAATCTAGGTCTTGCATAGCCATAGCACAAGTAGGGAGAAATGTCATCTCACAACTTTGAGCCACTCAAAGTTATTGTTAAAACTCTCAAAGAGAAACAAAGTTGGATATGAGTTAAAGCAGTAAAAACAGATTTATTCGGTACCTACTGCTATAGTTAAGAGAGTCCAATGTAAACTAAGCTCAACTTTGATCCATGTAGAGGTGACTGGGCATTTTAAAGGGAGAAAGATTAACTGGAGAGAGGGAGAAAGTAAGTAGAAGCTCAACAGAGTCAGGCAAGAAGAAAATTGTGTTTAAAAAAAGGGTAGCGAGGTTGGTCTATAAGATCACAAAAAGCCAGACACTATGGAAGCAACTTAGCACACACAAACACGTGTACATTTAGTCCCACACTTCTCTAAGAAGCCTGGAGGTTTTAATAGTTCCTGCCTGACTTACAGCTGGAAACCTCAGCCACCTTAAAATAAGACCCCTGCTTTTGCCTTCTAGAGCCACATGTAGTCTCTTCAGTTTTCAACTGTCCAGACCTCTAGGTATTCTCTTCTGACATCCATTGACTCCAGCAGGCCAGCCCTGACTCACCAAGCTAGCTCAGTGTCCCAGAGCCCTAGTTGGGAAAAAAAAAGTTCAGAAATCCCAGTAAGAAAATTATCTTCCTTTGCAATTGAGTACCATCTCCCCAATCCTGAAAAAAAGTACCATCTCCTCAACCCTGAAAAAACAGCAAGAAAAACTGTAAAACATCTCCTCAACTCCTGACTCTTCTCTGAAAGACACTGCAATTAAGATTAATTAAGCTTCTAAACCTCCAAAGGTGTAAAATAACTCTGGTTTCTTATTGTTCAAAGAGAAATTGGCATTTTGTTGCTGTTGTTGCTGCTGCTGTTTGGCGGGATATCAGGCATTACTGCCTATCTATTATAAATTCATGTTTTAGTCTCACTGACTTCATTTAACTGGCTGCTGGTTTATATATTTAAAGTCAGTTTAACGGGAAAGCAACTTATGTAAAAACTGAGAGGCTGCCCCTCTGAAATTGTTTAATACAGATATAGAGCCAGCAATCAGACTTACCTCTGAATTCTAATTCAACTCTGTGAAAAACCTACCTATTGTGGCAACTCCCTATTGCAAAGATGCATTTGGACTTTTTAAAAATCTAGCTTCAAATTTTTAAAATAAATCTGAATATTAGATTGTCAATCTCTATCATAGAAAACCTGGACCAAGAGAATTCTTTTCCAAAGAGTTATTTCTCTAATAATAATCTATTGGACAGATAGATTGTCCAATAGATTGACAATAATCTATTGTCAATAACAATAATAATTGTCTATTAATCCTTGTCTATTAACCTAAATAGGTTATTTCAACCAAATTTTGCTAGAAGACTGTGGGCCAATGAGAAATTTTGCCCATTTGCTCATATTTAAGTCATCCTTGAGTTAAATATTTTGATTTATCATTGAGTTAAATATTTGGACTAATTGCCCACCTAAGAAATGTTTGGTTGGTATTTTATACACACACACTCACACCACACACACACACACACACACACACACATATATATATATATATCACATCTTCTTCAACCAGTTGTCTGTCAGTGGGCATTTGTGTTGTTTCTATGTATTGGCCATTATAAACAGCATTTCTGTGTCTTTTCAAATTAGAACTTTTGTCTTTTTGTATATATATTTGGGAATGGGATTGCTTGATCATATGATAGTTCTATTTTTAGTTTTTTAAGGAGCCTATTATACTATTTTCCAGAGTGGCTGTACCAATTTACATTCCTAGCAACAGCGTAGATAGATTCCCTTTTCTCCACACCCTCTATGGCATTTATTATTTGTAAACTTTTTGGTGACAGCCATTCTGATAGGCATGAGGTGATAGCTCATTGTGGTTTTGATTTTCATTTCTCTAATAATTAGAGGTACTGAGAATCTTTTTATGTGCCCATTGGTCACCTGTATGTCTTCTTCGGAAAAAAATATCTGTTTAGGTCTTCTGCCCATTTTTTGATCAGGTTGTTTGTTTTTTCAATGTTGAGTTATATGAGTTGTTTGTATATTTGTCGTCATATCGTTTACAATATTTTTTCCCCAATCCATAGGTTGTCTTTTCATTTTGTTTGTAGTTTCCTTTACCATGAAAACGCTTTTAAGTTTGCTTAAGTCCCATTTTTTAAAATTTATTTTGCCTTAGAGACTGATCTAAGAATATATTGCTATGATTTATGTCAGATAATGTTATGTCTATGTTCTCCTCTAGGATTATATGGTTTTAGGTCTTATGCTTAGGTCTTAAACCATTTTGAGTTTATTTTTTTATATGGTGTGAGGGAGTGCTCTAATTTCACTGATTTATATGTAGTTGTCCAACTTTTCTGAGGGCTTCCCAGGTGGCTTAGTGGTAAAGAATCAGCCTGCCAATGCAGGAGACACAGGAGTCATGGGTGTGATCCCTGGGTAAGGAAGATCCTTTGGAGGAGGAAATGGCAAACCATCCCGGCATTCTTGCCTGGAGAATCCCATGGACAGAGGAACCTGGTGGGCTACGGTCCATGGGGTTGCAGAATCAGACATGACTGAGCAACTGAACATGCACACACGTCCAGATTTTCCAACAACACCTGTTGAAGAGACTGTCCTTTCTCCATTGTATTGTATCTTCTTGCCTCCTTTGTCATAGATTAACTGCCCATAGGCGTGTGGGTTTATTTCTGGACTCTTCTGCTCCATTGACTTCATGTCTTTGGAAGGGTTATGCCTCCAGCTTTGCTCTTTTTCCTCAAGATTGTTTTGGCAATTCTAAGTCTTTTGTGGTTCCATATAAATTTTAGCATGATTTGCTCTAGTTCCGTGAAAAATGTTGTATTTGATAGGGATTGTGTTAAATCTGTAGATTGCTTTGGGTAGTACGGTCATTTTAATAATATTAATTATTCCAATCCAAGAGCATGGATAATCTTTCCGTTTCTCTAAATTATCTTCAATTTTCTTTATTAGTGTTTCACAATTGTCAGCGTATAGGTCTTTCATCTCCAAGGTTAAGTTTATTCCTAGGTATTTTTTGATGTGACTTTAAACAGAATTTTTTTTTAACTTTCTCTTTCTGATATTTCTTTATTAGTCTAAAGAAATGTACAAACTTGTGCTTTTAGTCTGCTATGCTGCTACATTGCTGAGTTCATTAGTTCTAATACTTTACTTTCTGTGTGGAGACCTTATGGTTCTGAGTATCATGTCATATACAAATAGTGTCCTGGAGAGAGGCATAGCAATCCACTCCAGTATTCTTGTCTGGAGAATCCCCATAGACAGAAGAGCTTGGGGGGGCTACAGTCTATGGGGTCCCAAAGAGTTGGACACAACTGAGTGACTAAGCACAAATAGTGTCAATTACATCTTCTTTTCTAATTTGGATAACTTTTACTTCCTTTTCTTGTCTGACTGCTATGGCCAAAACTTCCAATACTGTGTTGGATAGAAGTGGTGAAAGTAGGGATCCTTGTCTTGTTTCTGAATTTAGCAGGAAGGCTTTTAGTTTTTCACCAGTTAGTATTACGTTGACTGTAAGTTTGTCATAAATGGCTTTTATTGTATTGAGATATGTTCCCTCTAAACCCACTTAAAGGAGAGTTTGAAAATTAGAGATACCAAGGGAACATTTCAGGCAAAGATTGGCTCGATAAGGGGCAGAAATGGTAGGGACCTAACATAAGCAGAAAATATTAAGAAGAGGTGGCAAGAACACACAGAAGAAATGTACAAAAAAGATCTTCATGACTCAGATAATCACAATGGTGTGATCACTCACCTAGAGCCAGACATCCTGGAATGTGAAGTCAAGTGGGCCTTAGAAAGCATCACTATGAACAAAGCTAGTGGAAGTGATGGAATTCCAGTTGAGCTATTTCAAATCCTGAAAGATGATGCTTTGGAAGTGCTGCACTCAATATGCCAGCACATTTGGAAAACTCAGCAGTGGCCACAGGACTGGAAAAGGTCAGTTTTCATTCCAATCCCAAAGAAAGGCAATACCAAAGAATGCTCAAACTACTGAACAATTGCACTCATCTGACACGCTAGTAAAGTGATGCTAAAATTCTCCAAGCCAGGCTTTAGCAATACGTGAACTGTGAACTTCCAGATGTTCAAGCTGGTTTTAGAAAAGGCAGAGGAACCAGAGATCAAATTGTCAACATCTGCTGGATCATGGAAAAAGCAAGAGAGCTCCAGAAAAACATCTACTTCTGCTTTATTGACTATGCCAAAGCCTCTGACTGTGTAGATCACAATAAACTGTGGACAATTCTTCAAGAGATGGGAATACCAGACCACCTGACCTGCCTCTTGAGAAACCTGTATGCAGATCAGGAAGCAACAGTTAAAACTGGACATGGAACAACAGACTGGTTCCAAATAGGAAAAGGAGTAAGTCAAGGCTATATATTGTCATCCTGCTTATTTAACTTATATGCAGAGCACATCATGAGAAATGCTGGGCTGGAGGAAGCACAAGCTGGAATCAAGATTGCTGGGAGAAATATCAATAACCTCAGATATGCAGATGACACCACCCTTATGGCAAAATGAAGAAGAACTAAAGAGTCTCTTGATGAAAGTGAAAGAGGAGAGTGAAAAAGTTGGCCTAAAGCTCAACATTCAGAAAACTAAGATCATGGCATCTGGTCCCATCACTTCATGGCAAATAGATGGGGAAACAGTGGAAACAGTGGCTGAGTTTATTTTTCTAGGCTCCAAAATCACTACAGATGGTGATTGCAACCGTGAAATGAAAAGACACTTACTCCTTGGAAGGAAAGTTATGACCAACCTGAACAGTATATTAAAAAGCAGAGATATTACTTTGCCAACAAAGGTTCGTCTAGTCAAGGCTATGGTTTTTCCAGTGGTCATGTATGGATGTGAGAGTTGGACTATAAAGAAAGCTGAGTGCCAAAGAATTGATGCTTTTGAACTGTGGTGTTGGAGAAGACTCTTGAGAGTCCTTTGGACTGCAAGGAGATCCAACCAGTCCATCCTAAAGGAGATCAGTCCTAGGTGTTCGTTGGAAGGACTGATGCTGAAGCTGAAACTCCAATACTTTGGCCACCTAATTCGATGAGCTGACTCATTGGAAAAGACCCTGGTGCTGGGAAAGATTGAGGGCAGGAGGAGAAGGGGACGGCAGAGGATGAGATGGCTGGATGGCATCACCGACTCAATGGACGTGGGTTTGGGTGGACTCTGGGAGTTGGTGATGGACAGGGAGGCCTGATGTGCTGCAGTTCATGGGGTTGCAAGGAGTCAGACACGACTGAGAGACTGAACTGAACTGAATGTTGAATTTTGTCAAAGTCTTTTCCTGCTTCTATTGAGATGATCGTGTGTTTGTCTTTCCTTTTGTTAATGTGTTGTATCACATTGATTTGCATATGTTGAAGCATCCTTGTGACACCGGAATAAATCTTGATCATGGTGATCACGACTTGATCATGGTGTATGGTACTTTCTTGTAGTGTTGGATTCTGTTTGCTAATATTTTGTTTAGAATTTTTTCTTTTATATTCACCAAAGATATTGGCCCATAATTCTCTTTTTTATAGTGTCTTTGGCTTTGGTATCAGGGTGACAGTGGTTTCATAGAATGAATTTTGGACTGTTTTCTCCTCATCAGTTTTTCAGAATTGTTTGAGAGGGATAGGTGTAAGTTCTTCTTTGTATGTTTCATAGAGTTCTCCAATGAAGCCATTCAGTCCTGAACTTTCATTTGTAGATAGTTGTTTTTCTTTATTATTATTACAGATTCTATTTCACTTCTGGTGATCAATCTGTTCAAATTATCTGTTCTTCGTGGTTTGGCTTTAACAGGCTGTATGTTTCTGGAAACTTGTGTATTTCTTCTATGTCCAATTTTTTGGCATATAACTGCTCATAGTATTCTCCTTTATTTTTGTATTTCTGTGTTTTGTTGTTGTTGTTGTATTTCTGTGGTATCAGTTGTTATTTTTCCTCTCTCATTTTGTTTATTTGGGTCCTCCCTCTTGGTGAGTCTGACTAGAGGCTTATTTATAAAAATAAGATTTCATTTATCTTTTCAGAAACCAGTTCTTGGTTTTATTGACCTTTTCTATTGTTTTTTATTTTTTTTCACATTCTATTGTTTTTTAATCTCTAATTAATTTATTTTCTCACATGATTATTATTTCCATCCTGCTGCTGGTTTTTGCTCTTCTTTTTTCTAATTAAGTGATAAATTAGGTTATTTTCTTGTTTTTTTGAGAAAGACCTGTATCACTATGAACTTCCTTCTTAGAACTAATTTTGCTGCATCCCATAGATTTTGTAAGATTGTGTTTTCATTTTCATTTGTCTTAAGGTATTTTCTCATTTCTTCTTTGATTTCATCATTGACCCATTGGTTTTTTACTAGCATGTTGTTTAGTCTCCAATCTGTTCATTCTTTTCTTGTTTTTCTTTCTCTGCTTGATTTCTAGTTTCACACAGTTGTGGTCAGAAAAAATGTTTGAAATCATTTCTATTCTTAAAGTTTGTTGAGGTTTATTTTATGATCTAATATGTGGTCTATCCTAGAGAACATCCCATGCATACTTGAAAAGAATGTGTATTCTGGTTGTTTTCTTTTTCTTTTTTTGAAGGGGGTGGCTGTGGTGTCCAGTAGATATCGATTACATCTACTTGGTCTATTGTGTCATTTAGGACCTCTGTTACTTTATTGATTTTATTTATGAATGATTTGCCCATTGATATCAGAGAGGTATTAAAGTCTTCTGCTGCTGCTGCTGCTAAGTCGCTTCAGTCGAGTCGGACTGTGCAACCCCATAGAGGGCAGCCCACCAGGCTCCCCCGTCCCTGGGATTCTCCAGGCAAGAACACTGGAGTGGGTTGCCATTGCCTTCTCCAATGCATGAAAGTGAAAAGTGAAAGTGAAGTCGCTCAGTCGTGTCCGACTCTTATCGACCCCATGGTCTGCAGCCTACCAGGCTCCTCTGCCCATGGGATTTTCCAGGCAAGAGGACTGGAGTGGGGTGCCATTGCCTTCTCCAATTAAAGTCTTCTACTATTATACTATTGTCGATTCCTCCCTTTTCTGGTTTTTGGTATTTGTTTTATATATTTAGATGTACCTATATTTTTGTTGTTGTTTGGTCTCCAAGTTGTGTCCAACTCTTTGCGTCCCCATGAACTGTAGCCCGCTAGGCTCGTCTGTCCGTGGGATTTTCCAGGCAAGAATACTGGAGTGGGTTGCCATTTCTGGTACATACATATTAACAAATGTAATATTCTTTTTTTGTATTGGTCCCTTTATCATTATATAATGCCCTTCTTTGTCTTTATGCCTTTGTTTTAACTCGCTTTTGTCTGATATGAGTTTTGCTACCCTTGCTTTCTTGTAATTTCTATTTGTACGAAAAATCTTTTTCCATACCCTCACCTTCAGTCTGTGTGTCTTTCACCCTGAAGTGAGTCTCTTGTAGGCAGTATATTGTACGTTCTTGGTTTAAAAAGAAAAAATCCAACCTGCCATTTATGTCTTTTGATTGGAATATTAAGTTCATTGACATTTAAAATAATTATTGATAAGTATATTCTCATTGCCATTTTAATCCTTGTTTTCCAATTCTTCTTTGCTCATTCCCTTTTTTGTTTTTCCTTTTGTGGTTTGATGGGTTTCTTTTGTAGTATACTTGAATTCCTTTCTTTTTTATTTATGTGAATCTATTGCATATTTTTGAACTCCATAGTATGGAGTTCAAGTGTGTTGTGACTCATGACTATATCTACTCCCTTTAAACTGATAATCATTCCAGTTCAAACATTCTAAATTATCTACACTTTTATACTCCCCTCCCCCGCACTTTGTGATTTTGGTGTCATATTTTAACATCTTCATGCTTATTTTTCACTGCTAATTGTAGCTATAATTTGCTTTTACAATTTATTTTTTTAATATGTGTAATGGCTTATTCAAATAATCTTCAATCCTCTTATATATGTCTTTCCCATTATGATTTTCGCTTTCCTATGGAATCTTGCTTCTTTTTTATTTCACAAAGATTCTTCAATAGTTCTCTTAGGGTAGGATTAGTGTTGCTGAGTTCTTTCAGTTTTTTGCTTGTCTGAGAAGTTATTTCTCTCTCCTTCTATTCTAAATGTTAATCTTTTAGGATAGAGCACCCTGGTTTGCAGGTTTTCCCGTTTCAGGACTTTGACATATCGTATCGTGCTACTCCCTGCAATAGGTTTTTATTGTTGCTTTATAGGCTTTTGAAGTGCATTTATTTACCAGTGTCAGAGTGGGGAAAAATGAAATGGGAATGACTTTCTCCTGATTTTCATAAGCCATTCTAGAAGCTATTACAGTGAAGCATATGGGTATATAACCATTTCCTTTGCCTCAGAAAACATCATTGAGCAGCAATAACAAAAATATCTTTCCTGGATGATTTTCAACAAAATTACAATATTTACAGTAGATAATATCTGTGGTTATAGTTGCTGGGAGAAAAAGAACAGATTGTAAATTTTTCTAACCTGAATTTTTAAAAGCAAATTAAAAACTTCTTTTATATCTGTAACTTTATGTGATCATTATATCATATTTTAAACCTCAATGAAAGGTTTGGATTTTCAAAATAGGGAGAATTTCTGAGAACAAGCACACCAAAACCTGCCAACACACAAGAGCCACTCCAGATTTGTGGACAAACCAGCCAAGCAACCACAGGCTTCTTTGCTTGTATGCACATAATGAAGGCCAAATTGAAACAATTATTTTTCAAAGTGATTCAGTACACTCTTCCTTATTTTTCTAAAGCCAGTATCTATTCCTAAGATATTCTTAAGATAAAACATACATATAGATTCTATCTCTTTAGGTTATGTATACAAAACTCTTTCTTTTCTTACCATCTATTTTTAGAAATTATTAGTTTGAATTATTGAGTTCTGTGTTTTTTCAGGAAAACATTTTGTCTTAACTATCTCGCTTTAGAAAACAAGTTCTTTATTTAAGCTATTTTAGGATTTAATCTGATTTATTAAAAGGAAAAGGAGCTCTGAAAATAAGGACAAGTCCATTGCATTCTTTCTCACAGTGTTTTCTCTATGCAGTGGTTTTTTTGTTATCTATTTGTCAGTGTGCTGACTAACATTTTTAGATAATTGTGTTTTCTAAGATTAATATTGATTATGTGGCTATAATTCATTCAGCTGTTAGCAATCTGAACTTCTACCTGGCTGAAGCAAATGTTCAATTCCTAAATTAGTTCTGGATTGGTTTGTTTGTTTTATAAATAGCAATTCACCCTTTATTTAAGGTATTTTACTGCTTGTAATTAATAGCAAGTTGTAATATTAAAAGGAAAGTGGATAACAAGACAATTTTAAGTTCATGGGTATAGTATCATCCCATAGATTCATTGTATCCCGATCCCCAGAATTTATCTGCTGAAGTCCTAATCCCCAGTGTGATGATATTTGGAGATAAGCCTTTAAAGAGGTGACGAGGTTAAATAGGCGGGAGAAGGCAATGGCACCCCACTCCAGTACTCTTGCCTGGAAAATCCCATGGACAGAGCAGCCTGGTAGGCTGTAGTCCATGGGGTCACTAAGGGTCGGACACGACTGAGCGACTTCCCTTTCACTTTTCACTTTCACGCATTGGAGAAGGAAATGGCAACCCACTCCAGTGTTCTTGCCTGCAGAATCCCAGGGACGGCGGAGCCTGGTGGGCTGCCGTCTATGGGGTCGCACAGAGTTGGACACGACTGAAGCGACTTAGCAGCAGCAGCAGCAGGTTAAATAGGTCATAAGGGTAAGATTCTAATCCAACATGATATCCTTATAAGAAGAGAAGGAAACACCAGGGATGCACCAAAACAGAATAAAAGACCATGTGAACATACAGTGAGCAGGCAGCTATCTGAAAGCCAGGGAGAGAGGCCTAGGAGAAACCAAACCTTGGACACCTTGATCTTAGACTGCCATCCTCCTAACTGTGAGAAAATAAATTTCTTTTGTTTAAGTTACCCAAGTTTGTGGTGTTTTGTTATGACAACCTTAGAAAACTAATACAAATCTGAGGCATTTAAATCACCAAGTATTTTTAAACCACAGATAAATGTCTATGAATGATAACAGGAAAAAAGAACCACAGGAATCTTGCAAATAATTTAACAGAAAAATAATAAACTGGTTCTATACACAATAGCAAATAGAAAGACCATGTGTCTAGATGCTTTAATGACTACACCACAGTTAAACTGATTGCTCCAAAGCTAGGCTACGTTCAGAGTAACCAACTTAATCACCATATATGGATTGGGACTCAGCCCAGAAAAGATACAAAGAAATCACACTTCCTCTGTGCACCTCTCTTATTGTTTTGCTTGGACTTCTTTCTTCAAAGGAGACATTCAGGGGCATCTATTCTATTTCTACTTAGATTTCCAAACTATGGGACATATAAAAACCCTCAAGCAATATTTTAACGGTTAATTTGCTAAAGTTACTGAATACAAAATCTGACAAGGCCATGACCCTATCTCAATTACATCCACTGTCCTTGAGTTTCTTTTGACCTCTTTGACAATTATAATTTATTCAGCATATATGCTGACTTCGGATAAAGTTGTTGAAGATAATTTCAATGCAATGATTTCAGTCACATTCATTCCTAATCCATTATTTTCCACCACCAATCTATGACTAATTCAGAATAGCTGAAAAACCTCAAGGAATATATTTTTAATATGATCCTGCTTTTAAAAATTCACACTTTTCTTCAGTTTGTCCCCATAATCATGATATCAGGAAGCTAAATGCAAACGTATTTTGGCTTTTAATTTTTGGCTTTTTAAAACTATATGCATGGAGTATCTCAACATATGAAAAAAAAAATCCAGTAGCTCTCATTCTTTCATCTCTTCTCATTCACATGTCATCCCAGTCTCTTTATCAAAGATCCTATACCACACTGTGAGCCAAGTGTCTGCTCATTCTCCCCCAGCTTTTTCACTCCCGCCTCACCTCAGGAGCTTGGTCTCTCGTCCCCTCCTGCATTTGTCCATGCTATAGCAGCTTCTCTGTGGTCACATAACTCCTAACTACTGCCTCCACAGTGAGGTTTGGTTCACTTCACTCCTGGTGGCTTTGTGAAGTCTAGGGTCACCGTCATCCCTCACTACATCCTGTTTTTCTAGTTACATTGGCCCCAGGGAGAAGTGCGGTGGTAAGGCTGCTCTTCTGTTTACTGCCTTGTCTTCTTAATTCCCTGCCCACTGTCCCCACAACACCAAGCACATAAGGCTGCAAAATGGGTGCTATGCTTTCCTGAAACATTGTGGGAAATATAGAGTGAATTACAACATAGGAAAAAACATAGAACTGGATGCTATAGGTCTAAAAGAACAGAAATAAAGGTCCCCTTGGACCAGCACTTTAGTTCTAGACTTGCTTTGACTACTCTCTGTCATAGTTCACTTTTACCCTCCTTTCCTCTTCACAGTGTGGTATTAACCCTACTTTAGAAATATTCTAGTCCCTAACACACAAGTGATTTCCTAGTCCTGGGCTCTCTGCCTTGTATCCCACCTCCATCTACAGCAATTCATCTGAAGCTGAACAGTTCCCCAAATCTGCATTGCTATCCCAGAGAAGGCAGTGGCAACCCACTCCAGTACTCTTGCCTGGAAAATCCCATGGATGGAGGAGCCTGGTAGGCTGCAGTCCATGGGGTTGCTAAGAGTTGGACACGACTGAGCGACTTCACTTTCACTTTTCACTTTTATGCACTGGAGAAGGAAATGGCAACCCACTCCAGTGTTCTTGCCTGGAGAATCCCAGGGACAGAGGAGCCTGATGGGCTGCTGTCTACGGGGTCCCACAGAGTCGGACACGACTGAAGCGACTTAGCAGCAGCAGCAGCAGCATTGTTATCCAGAATAATAGCCCTTGGGATCTTCAGCAGAATTTCGGGACTCAAAGCCTACACCCTTTCATGAAACTTTTGCTATTTTAGAGAACAGTTATGCCTCCTCACACTTCCTAAGGGAGTTTAGTAGAAAATATACATGCACACATGTACACATTAGTGTGCACAGAGCATATGCACACACATGGTTACACAAATGCATACATATTCATACATGTGTATATGTGCCAAACGTTTCCCAATAAATAGAACAACCAATCTCTCATCAATATTCTTAATTCATGAAACTGTGGAACACTTAGGAAGTTTTTATTTTGTGTGTATGCTATTTTTGGGGGGTGTTTTTATCTTTTAAGAAGCTTTTAAATTTCGTTTGTCTTATAATTTTGACTAGATCAAATTCTTATACTGGACTTCCCCCTAATTAATCTCTGAAAGAGGAGGAGGAATAGCAGAAAACTTTTTAATTTCGATAAACAGATCAACTTGAGGCCGTGAGTAAGATTTTTGTTTTCATTTATAACACCACTACATAGAATTTTAAAATCCACTTTTTCTAAAACGGACATCTATATAAATATGTGTATACTTTACTATACATGTATGGTAAAGCAAATATATCATGAGTATATAGTTCACTAAATTTTTACATATCTAAACCCTGCTGTGGCTCCTACCTAGATCAAAACACAGACTATTACCAAAACCCAGAAGTTTTGCTTTTACTCTTACCAGTTAACACTACAAATTTTGTTACTCCCCAAAGGTTTGACATCTAACAATATGGACTAAATTTGCATCTTCTTGAACTTTATATGATCTAACATCCACTGGATCATCGAAAAAGCAAGAGAGTTCCAGAAAAACATCTATTTCTGCTTTATTGACTGCCAAAGCCTTTGACTGTGTGGATCACAACAAACTGTGGAAAATTCTTAAAAAGATGGGAATGCCAGACCACCTGACCTGCCTCTTGAGAAATCTGTATGCAGGTGAGGAAGCAACAGTTAGAAATGGACATGGAACAACAGACTGGTTCCAGATTGGGAAAGGAGTACATCAAGGCAGTATATTGTCACCCTGCTTATTTAACTTATATGCAGAGTACATCATAGGAAACACTGAGGGCATGAAGCACAAGCTGGAATCAAGATTGCTGGGATAAATATCAATAACCTCAGATATGCAGATGACACCACCCTTATGGCAGAAAGTGAAGAAGAACTAAAGAGCCTCTTGATGAAAGTAAAAGAGGAGAGTGAAAAAGTTGGCTTAAAACTCAACATTCAGAAAACTAAGATCATGGCATCCAGTCCCATCACTTCATGGCAAATAGATGGGTAAAAAGTGGAAACAGTGAGAGGCTTTATTTTTGGGGGGGAGCTCCAAAATCACTGCAGATGGTGACTGTAGCCATGAAATTAAAAGACACTTGCTCCTTGGAAAAAAAGTTATGACCAACTTAGACAGCATATTAAAAAGCAGAGACATTACTTTGCCAACAGAGGTTCGTCTAGTCAAAGCTGTAGTTTTTCCAGTGGTCATGTATGGATGTGAGAGTTGGACTATAAAGAAAGCTGAGCGCCGAAGAATTGATGCTTTTGAACTATGGTGTTGGAGAAGACTCTTGAGAGTCCCTTGGACTGCAAGGAGATCCAACCAGTCCATCCTAAAGGAAATCAGTCCTGAATATTCATTGGAAGGACTGCAGCTGAAGCTGAAACTCCAGTAATCTGGCCATCTGATGCAAAGAACTGACTCATTGGAAAAGACCCTGATGCTGGGGAAGACTGAAGGCAGGAGGAGAAGGGGATGACAGAGGATGAGATGGTTGGATGGCATCACTGACTCAATGGACATGAGCTTGAGTAAACTCCAGGAGTTGGTGATGGACAGGGAGGCCTGGCGTGCTGCAGTCCATGGAGTCACAAAGAGTCAGACACCACTGAGAGACTGAATTGAACTGAACTTTATATAAGGGAATCATATAATATATGCTTTTTGTGTCTGGCTTCATTTAATCAATAGTTTTTTGATTCATTCATATTTTGACATATATTAGCAGTTAATTCTTTTTTATTGCTGTGTAGTATTCTCTTGTATGAATAAACTACATTTTTTTTCATCCATTCTATTTATAGACATTCAGGCAATTTACAATCTGGAGCTATTATAATTAAAGCTACTATGAACATTCTTGTACACATTTTGTTAAACCGATACACTAATTTCTATGCTCAGGTTTCAAATTTGGTTGAATTAATTTGTACTCTCACCCAGAAATGTATGAAAATCGAGTTGCTCTATATTCTTGCTAACACTATTTTCAATGTTTTTATCTTGAGTCCATTCTACCAAGACTTGTGATAAGTTTTAAGAAACTAAATATTGTGATATTCTTAAAAGAAGTTTTTATTTTTGTGGATTAAAAACTAAAAAAATTTTTTCTAAAATCTTTTAGATTTTATCATAATATATTCTGAGAGGTCACTCAAGAAATTATATAATTTTGTCTTACAATTAGATAAAATGATACTTGATCACAAATTTCAGATAGATCAGTTTACAAGCATCACCCAGTAATGTGACAAAAAATTTCAGCCTGTACCAGCACATATAGGTGCACACTTATAGTAATAATCTGTGCTAGACCGAAATACTGGAAGATTATGAGAAGCAGAGTAACAAAATTACTAAAGCCATAAAATATTATTAATGGGTAATCTATTTTGACTAGGATTGGTAGGAGATGGTGTTTCAGATTAATTTTAAAATGGCCATAATTATTTCCCTCTCTATCCCTTTGCAATGAGTTGTTACATCTCTTCCTTTTAAGAAAAGGAGTCAATTTTCCCTTTCCTTTAGCTTGGGCTGATATGACTTGCTTTAGTCAATAAAACAGATGAGCTGACCCTGCACCAATTACAAGTCTAGACCTCAAGAGGCCTTGGTGGCTTTCATTGGTTCTTGTAGAACCCTGCACATCCACCATGTGAACAAGCCCAGGCTAGACCCATATGGTGCAGTGACGGATCATCCCAGGTGAGGCCATCCTAGATCCAGCCAGCCATCATCTGAGAGTTGAAGAACTGCTCAACTGGCCTAGACCAAATTGTTACCACACAGAATAATGAATTAAATATTAGTAAGTGGCTTTTGCTTTAAGCCCAAAGTTTTGAGATGGTCTCTTAGGCAGCAAAATATAACAAATACAAGAGATATACAAGAAGTATATCTCAAGTACTTTATGGGGAAGGAATTCTTAATTATTATTAACTATTACTCCAAGAAACTCACACTTCTGAACCCTGCCAACAGCTGCTGCTGACAGTGGCAGTCAACATTCACTAAATGGTAATGTTAAGTATTACATGTATCTTATTTATTACATGATATCTTATTTATTCTCACCACAGATCTACTAGGTACCTAATCAGTTATAGTTGAGGAAACTGAAGTTTGCCTCACAGTTGACTCCAAACCTGAACTCAAAGCTTAAGTTCTGAACCATTGCATCATCAGCTAAGAGCAAGTAGTTTAACCCAATACTACCTCTTCTGCTCATCTTGATTTACATATAGGAAACTGATAGCCAAGAAAAGCTATGATTTGCCCAAAGCAGTTCCTTCCAACTCCCAGTATAATATAGTCTTTTGCTAAAATTCTTTGTTGTCTATAAATTACATTAATGCTTATGATTAAAAAAATGTGGTAGTTTATAAACAAAATATGTAAGCTAAATATTCTAGAAAAATTCTCTTCAAAAACCTACAAGGGATAACAAAATTTCTTCACTGTATGGAAACTTTATAAAATGTGATTTTAATAGTAATGTTTGGGAAGGAGTTGCTAGAGTTATCTGGTTTATTCACATTGTATAAATAGCATTTTAGAAGTTTGTTTTGTTTAGTTGCTAAGTTGGGTCTGACACTTTTGCCACCCCATGGACTGTAGCATGCCAGGCTCCTCTGTCTCTGGGATTTCCCAGGCAAGATTACTGTAGTGCGTTGCATTTCCTTCTCCAGGGTATCTTCCTGACCTGGGGATTGAACCTGCATCTGCATTGGCAGGCAGATTCTTTACCACTGAGCCACTCAGGAAGCCTGAGTGGGATTATTATACCCTTTTCAGATACAGAAATCAAAGCTCAGAGAAATTAAATAAGTCACCCAATGCCATAATACTGGTAATGAACAGAACCCAGATTCAAATTCAGGTCTATCTAACTCTAAAGCCCCTGTTGTTTGCATCATGCTACATAACTTCATTAAATCTGTATTAAACAAATGTGATTACTAAATGGATATAGATCAGTTATACAGTATTTCTTACTTATGCAAATCTGCAAAATAAATTTAACATGTATTTTTAACTGGAAATGAGGAGGGGACATATTTTTCTATAGAAAGTATCAATATTTAAGGTCAATAACTTTTCTTCTTCACAGGCAATAACAAGCTATTGCTTGTTATAACAAGCTAAATATTATATTAGTGAGACAGAAAGACTATTATTTTTTTGTCCAAAATAGTCTAGGAAAGAAAATCCATTTTTTATTATCTTAATTTTCTTGCCCTTCATAAATAGTAATAGTTTTTAGGGTGTTCAGTACCTTAGAACCTAGGAATTAAGACCATGAGAAAATGTACAGGCAAGTTTTTTCTATGCAAAAATTATAACCGCATAAAGGACACCATTTATCTGCCTCCCTGCAAAGAGGAAGTGAGAGGGCATGAAGAAATACTCTCAGGTGAGGGGTGGGGTAGAATGATGAAGAGACGTGTCTTTACTTTTAGAGAATTGCATATTATGCAAATTTGTTTTTTTTCCAAGCAGACACCTAAATACTAGTTCCTTCCTCCCTCCCTTCCATCTTGCAACAACCACTTGTTAAGTACAACTAGGTACCAAGCACTGAATTCTGTGTTGGAAACAAAGCTAAATAGAACAAGTCTTTGTTGTCTCAGTGGAGAAGACAATCATGTAAACAAATAATTACAGCTCTGAATTTAGTGTTAGACGCATGAACTAAGTATGGGAACACAGAAGCAGTCTTTCCTTCAGCTGGGAGGTATCAGGAAAGGCATACTAGAGCAAGTGGCATTTGTGAAAAATCTTAATATATGAATTAAATATATTCATATAGGCAGAGAAGGCATGGTAGGAAGATGTTAGTCTGAGTTCAAAAGAGGGTGACTAGAGGGGTCTTTCCTTCTGGAGAAGGAAATGACAATCCACGCTAGCACTCTTTCCTGGAAAATCCCATGGACGGTGGAGCCTGAAATGTTACAGTCCATGGGGTCGCAGAGAGTCGGACACGACTGAATGACTTCACTTTCACTTTCAGAGAGGGTCTAAAGGTAGATGTTCTTTGACCTTTACTCTCAAGAATAAATGATGAAAAGTGGAGTCCAGTGTGGCTTTTCATAAATCAAAACTTTAGTAAATCTGTCAATTTTATTCCTAAATTGGTGTTTCTCAAAATTTCTTCTTAAGGCAAAGAAGCATGATAAGGATGGAGTTGGGAATAGCTTTCAGTGAACACAAGATATCTAAAATGTCATAAATTGTACACTAGAGCTAGGGTCAGCAAACTATGATCCACAGGCCAAATTCTGTACTGTATCATCTATTTTTATAACTAAAGTTTTATCAGAACACAGGTACACCATACATCTACATATTGAGTAGAGCTGCTTTTGTACTACAACTGCAGAATAAGTAGTTGCAACAGAGATTGTCTGCCCACAAAATCTAAAATGTTTACCATCTGAGCCTTGAAGAAACTTTGTATTAAAGCTACGTATCACCATGAGTAAGTCTCAGAAAAATAATACTGAGTTCAAAAATAAGTTTCAATGCTATAATCATTTTGTGTAAAGCTGTGTGTATGTGTGCGCGTGCACATGTGTTAAGTCGTGTCCAACTCTTTTCGACCCCATGGACTGTAGCCTGCCAGGTTCCTCTGTCCATGGGATTTTCCAGGCAAAAATACTGGAGTGGGTTGCCACTTCCTTCTCCAGGGGATCTTCCCACCCAGGGATGGAACCAATGTCTCCTGCTTGGCAAGTGGATGCTTTACAACTGAGCCACCTGGGAAGCCCATAAACAGCTTTAAAAGACCCCCAAATTTACTATTGTTTAGAGATACACATATTAGAAGTGTAAAGATGGGCATAACATAGTAAATAAGATAATGTTTATCTCTTTGGAAAATGGAAAGAGGACTGTAAACAGAGGGATTTTAACTATTTTAAATGTTTTATTTCTAAAGCAAGGTGGTGAATACAAAAGTGTCTATTATATTATTCTCTGTACTTTTCTTGAATGACTGATGCATTTCATCATTTAAAAACTCTTGGTCATACAAAAAAAATAGGAAAAAATCAGATGGAGGAGTTGTGTTGCAGATTCTATTGCCCCCAAATGGCTGCAAAATCTTTCATCCTGTACACTCTTACTATGTAGCTTTGAAACCCTTCCCATTGAGAGGCAAGGTTTCTATCCCTGCCCCTTGAAACTGAATGGGCTTTTGTGAATGTTCTGGTCAAAATAATATGGTAGAAGTGACACTGGATTAACAGGCAAGTTTGGCCTTGGAGTACAGAATGAAGCACGGCAAGGGCTAACAGTTTTACCAAGAGAATGCACTGGTCATAGCACACCCTCTTCCAACAACACAAGAGATGACTCTACACATGTACATCACCAGATGGTCAATACCAAAATCAGACTGATTCTATTTTGTGCAGCTTAAGATGGAGAAGCTCTATAAAGTCAGCAAAAACAATACTTGAAACTGACTATGGCTCAGATCATGAGCCCCTTATTGCAAAATTCAGAGTTAAATTGAAGAAAGTAAGGAAAACCACGAGGTCATGAAGGTATGACCTAAATCAAATCCCTTATGATTATACAGTGGAGGTGATGAATAGATTCAAGGGATAAACCTGATAGATAGAATGCCTGAAGAACTATGGACAGAGGTTCATAATATTGCACAGGAGGCAGTGACCAAAACCGACCCAAAGAAAAAGAAATGCAAGAAGGCAAAGTGGTTGTTTGTGGAGGCCTTACAAATAGCCAAGAAGAGAAGCAGAAGGCAAAGGAAACAGGGAAAGCTATGCCAAACTAAAGGCAGAGTTCCAGAGAATAGTAAGGAGAGGTAAGAAAGACTTCTTAAGTGAACAATGTAAATAAATGGAGGAAAACAGTAGAATGGGAAAGACTAGAGATCTCTTCAAGAAAATTAGAGATACCAAGGGAACTTTTCATGCAAAGATGGGCACTATAAAGGACAGAAATGGCAAGGACCTAACAGAAGCAGAAGAGATTAAGAAGAGGTGGCAAGAATACACAGAAGAACTCTACAAAAAAGGTCTTAATGACCTGGAAAATCACAATGATGTGGTCATTCACCTAGAGCCAGACATCTTCAAGTGTGAATTCAAGGGGGCCTTAGGAAGTATTACTATGAACAAGGCTAATGGAGGTGATGGAATTCCAGCAGAGCTATTTAAAATCCTAAAAGATGATTCTGTAAAAGTGCTGCACTTAATATGCTAGCAAATATGGAAAACTCAGCAGTGGCCACAGGACTGGAAAGAGTCAGTTTTCATTCCAATCACAAAGAAAGGCAATGCCAAAGAAGGTCCAAACTACCATACAATTGCACTCATTTTACATGCTAGCAAGGTAATACTCAAAATCCTTCAAGCTAGGCTTCAACAGTATGTGAACCAAGAACTTCCAGATGTACAAGCTGGATTTAGAAAAGGCAAAGGAACCAGACATCAAATTGCCAACATCCATTGGATCATAGAAAAAGCAAGGGAATTCCAGAAAAACATATCCTTCTGTTTTATTGACTATGCTAAAGTCTTTGTGTGGATCACAAAAAACTGTGGAAAATCCTTAAAGAGATGGGAATACCAGACCACCTTACCTGTATCCTAAGAAACATGTTTGCAGGTGAAGAAGCAACAGTTAGGACCAGAGGTGGACCAATGGACTGGTTAAAAACTGGGAAAGGAGTATGACAAGCCTGCATATTGTCAGCCTGCTTATTTAACTTATATGCAGAGCACATCATGAGAAATGCAGGGCTGGATGAATCACAAGCTGGAATCAAGATTATCAGGAAAGATATTAACATTCTCAGATATACATATGATACCACTTTAATGAAAGAAAGTGAAGAGGAACTAAAGAGTCTCTTGATGATGAAAGTGAAAGTTGCTCAGTCATGTCCATCTCTTTGAGACCTGATGGACTGACTATACAGTCCATGGAATTCTCCAGGCCAGAATACTGGAGAGGGTAACCTTTTCATTCTCCAAGGGATCTTCCCAACCCATGGATGAAACCCAGGTCTCCTGCATTGCAGGTGGATTCCTTACCAGCTGAGCTACCAAGGAAGCCCTGAGGGTGAAAGAGGAGAGTGAAAAAATTGGCTTAAAACTCAGCATTCAAAAACCAAGATCACAGCATCTGGTCCCATCACTTAACGACCAATAGATGGGGAAAAAATGGAAGCAGTGACAGATTTTATTCACTTGATTCCAAAATCACTGCAGACGGTGACTGCAGCCATGAAATTAAAAGGTGCTTGCTCCTTGGAAGAAAAGCTATGACAAACCTAGGCAATGTATTAAAAAGCAGAGAAGTTACCTTACTGACAAAGGGCCATATAGTCAAAGCTATAGTTTTTCCAGTAGTCATATATGGAATGTGAGAGTTGGACCATAAAGAAGGCAGAGTGCTGAAGAATTGATGCTTTTGAACTGTGGTGCTAGAGAAGACTCTTGAGAGTCTCTTGAATAGCAAGGATATGAAACCAGTCAATCCTAAAGGAAATCAACCTTGAATATTCATTAGAAGGACTGAGGCTGGTATTGTCACTGTTAGAATCTAATTTGGACCCATCATCAGGAAGTTGAACCTTAACAGTCTTCATTGAAGAAATCCAAGCAGATTGACCCCAAACCCTCAGAGAGGTTGAACAATAAGAAGGACTTATCTCACAAAGCAAGAGAAGGAATGTGACTGAAAATGGAATAAATTGCAGGTGTTTAGTGAGAATCTCAGGTCCTCACTCCTATTTGAACCATCAGGTATTCCAAAGAACCAGAGAACTCACTGCAAGAAAAACAAGGATTATTCTCTGGACAAAGTGGATGGGCAGGACCCCAGAGAAACAAGAGGGACAGCTGAAGGATAAAGAACTCTGACTAAGAGGAAGGACATGGGAAATTTAGGGTTCTAACACTGTCAGTCATTGATTCATGTCCTTGTCCAAGTCATTTTCTCATTTGTTAAAGAGCTCAGAGCAAAATGACCTATGAAATATATTTCCATAGTAAAAATCTGTGATTCTTTTAAAAATAGAAAAATATCTAGTAAAAATAAGTGATTCTTTAAAATATGGCTAATTTAAGTAATGAATCACAATATGAAGTGTTTTTTAGTCAATGGAAATTCTAGTTCAATTCTTGTAACATGTAGTTCTTTTAAAAATAGCATTAGAGTCATAAACCACTGGACCAACCTTAGAAAGTGAAAGTGAAGTCGCTCAGTCGTGTCTGACTCTTTGCAACCCCATGGTCTGTAGCCCGCCAGGCTCCTCTGTCCATGGGATTCTCCAGGCAAGAATACTGGAGTGGGTTGCCATTTCCTTATCCAGGGGATCTTTCCAACCCAGGGACCAAACCCCGGTCTCCTGCATTGCAGGCAGATGCTTTATCCTCTGAGCCACCAGGGACTAACCTTAGGAGGGCAGAAACCAAAAGGAAGAAAGAATTCAACCTTGAAGCCTGGGAAAAGGAGACCTCAAACACAAGAAGTTAAAAAAATAATAATGAAAAGGCAGAGAAATACTACACAAATGAAGGAACAAATTAGAAATACAGAAGTCCAAATAAATGAAAAGGAAATAGGCAAAGTACCTGAAAAAAGAATTCAGAATAATGATAGTAAAGATGATCAAAACTGTCGAAAACAAAATGGAGAAAAAGCAAGAATTGTTTTCAAGGGTTTTGATCATCTTTACTATCATTATTCTGAATTCTTTTTTCAGGTAGTTTGCCTATTTCTTTTTCATTTATTTGGACTTCTGTATTTCTAATTTGTTCCTTCATTTGTGTAGTATTTCTCTGCGTTTGTGGTGGATTCATTTCGATATTTGGCAAAACCAATACAATATTGTAAAGTTTAAAAATAAAATAAAATTAAAAAAAAAGAATCAATTAACAAAGACCTAGAAGAATTAAAGAATAAACATAAAGAGACAAACAACACAATTATTGAAATTAAAAATACTCTGGAAGGAATCAATAGAATATCTGAAGCAGAAGAATGAGTCAGTGAGCTGGAAGATAAAATGGTAGAAATAATTTCTGAAGAGCAGAATAAAGTAAAAAGAATGAAAAGAACTGAGGATAGTCTCAGACCTGTGGGACAATATCAAATGCACCAACATTTGAATTATAGGGGTCCCAGAAGAAGAAAAGAAAAAGAAAAGGTATGAGAAAATTTTTGAAGAGATTATAGTTGAAAATTTCCCCAACAAGGAAAAGGGTATAGTCAGTCAAGTCCAAGAGGCACAAAGAGTCCCATACAGGATAAAATAGCATTAGAAACTATAACAGAAAATCTCCGCTTGAGGTACTTTTAATGTTTATTTTCTCCACAAGGGACTAATTAGTATGGGCTTGTGAAAAACAGTATGGAAGTTCCTCAAAAAATTAAAAATAGGACAAACATGTTGTGTTGTTGTGTTTAGTTGCTAAGTTGTTACTCTGACTCTTTTATGACCCCATGGACTGTAGACTGCCAGGCTCCTCTATCCATGGGTTTTCTCAGATAAGAATACTGGAGAGGGTTGCCATTTCCTTCTCCAGGAGATCTTCCCAACCCAGGGATCGAACCCACATTGGGTTCTTTACCACTGAGCCACCAGGGAAGCCCAGAACTACCATATGACCCAGCAATTCCACTCTTATTTTTTTTCTTTAAAAAAACAAAACACTAATTCAAAAAGATACATGCATCCCAACAATGTTCATAGCAGCATTATATACAATTGCCAAGATATGGAAGCAACCTAAGTGTCCCTCAATGGATGAATGAATGAATAAGATGAAGTGTGTGTGTATATATATATATATGTGTGTGTGTGTGTGTGTGTGTATATATACACATACATACATACATATACATAGTGGAATATTACTCAGCCACAAAAAGGAATGAAATTTTGCCATTTGCAACAAAATGGATAAACTTGGTAGGTACTGTGCTAGTGAAATAAGTGAGACAGAGAAACACAATTACTGTTCAGTTCAGTTCAGTTGCTCAGTCATGTCTGACACTTTGTGACCCCATGGACTGCAGCAAGCTAGGCTTCCCTGTCCATAACCAAATCCCAGAGCCTACTCAAACTCATGTCCATTGCATCGGTGATGCCATCCAACCATCTCATCCTCTGTCGTCCCCTTCTCCTCCCACCTTCAATCTTTCCCAGCATTGGGGTCTTTTCCAATGAGTCAATTCTTTGCATCAGGTGGCCAAAGTACTGGAGTTTCAGCTTCAATATCTGTCCTTCCAATGAACACCCAGGACTGATTTCCTTTAGGATGGATTGGTTGGATCTCTTTGCAGTCCAAGGGACTCTCAAGAGTCTTCTCCAACACCACAGTTCAAAAGCATCAATTCTTCGGCGCTCAGCTTTCTTCACAGTCCAACTCTCACGTCCACACATGACTACTGGAAAAACCATAGCCTTGACTAGACAGACCTTTGCTGGCAAAGTAATGTCTCTGCTTTTCAGTGCTATCCAGGCTGGTCATAGCCTTTCTTCCAAGGAGCAAGCGTCTTTTAATTTCATGGTTGCAGTCACCATCTGCAGTGATTTTGGAGCCCCCAAAATAGTCTCTCACTGTTTCCATTGTTTCCCCATCTATTTCCCATGAAGTGATGGGACCAGATGCCATGATCTTCATTTCCTGAATGTTGAGCTTTAAGCCAACTTTTTCACTCTCCTCTTTCACTTTCATCAAGAGGCTCTTTAGTTCTTCTTCACTTTCTGCCGTAAGGGTGGTGTCATCTGCATGTCTGAGGATATTGATATTTCTCCCAGAAATCTTGATTTCAGCTTGTACTTCATCCAGCCCAGCATTTCACATGATGTACTTTGTATATAAGTTAAATAAGCAGGGTGACAATATACAGCCTCGATGAACTCCTTTCCCGATTTGGAACCAGTCTGTTGTTCCATGTCCAGTTCTAACTGTTGCTTCCTGACCTGCATACAGATTTCTCAGGAGGCAGGTCAGGTGGTCTGGTATTCCCATCTTTTTAAGAATTTTCCACAGTTTATTGTAATCCACACAGTCAAAGGCTTTGGCGTAGTCAATAAAGCAGAAGTAGATGTTTTTCTGGAACTCTCTTGCTTTTTCGATGATCCAGTGGATGTTGGCAATTTGATTTCTGGTTCCTCTGCCTTTTCTAATGTGGAATCTAAAAATGATAAAGCAAACTAGTAAGTATAACAAAACAGATAAAGAGAACAAGCTAGTGGTTACCATTGGGGAGAGGGTAGGAAGGAGAGGCAAATAGAGGTAGGGGATTAAGAGATACAAACTACTAAAACTATAACTATAAAATAAATAAGCTACAAGGGTATATTTTATAGCACAGGGAATATAGTCAATATGTTATAGTACCTATAAATGGACTAGAACCTTTAAAATTGTGAATCACTATGTTGTACATCTGAAATTTACATAGTACATCAACTATACCTCAATTGGAAGAAAAAAGGGGAGAAAGACTATGGGCCAAGATATAGGGAACTGAAAGAATATATATGAATTTAGGACTGTAAAAATGTTACAATTCCTAGACCCAAAGCAACAAAAGAAGGGAGAAGTTTCAAGAACATGAATAAGTAAGTCATGCTTAGTGAGTCACTTTTGGAGAAATAGTTACTTCCCAGGAAGGCTAAGACACCTTTCAGGGAGAAAACCAGGGGAATAAATATACTGACCTCACTCTTTTCCCATTCTGCAGTGTTCCTGTCTGTGCTTCCTCTTCACTGGCCAAACTCAGTTGGAAATGTGAAAGCACTGACCCCATCTATGTATTCTCTGTCTTTGGACTTCAGAACAGTGGGCAGGTAGAGAGTGGTCCTGGAGGAGTGAAAGGAAGGTAATCAACAAAAATGTGCAGATAAAAAGGTGGTAATAAAAACTTTAGAGACCAGAATAAAATTCCCTCTACGTGTCTGTGTGTGTGTATGTGTGTGTTGACTAGTTGAGAAAAGGAGATATTCTGAGGGGTGATAAGATTCTAGAATAATTAGTTCTACAATCAATTTTTATTTTCTGTTTTTGCCTCTTTTTATTTGAACAAATATTGAATCATGACTGATGGCATAAACTTTAGTATTTGCTTTGCATCCATGTAAATAATTCCTCTTTTCTTTCCTTGTTCACATCCAGGTTATTTCAGCTACATATCTGATAATAAGGTATGGTATGTCAGAACTGTCTCATATTATGATTTTTGTCAGAGAACTTCTATCTTGTTTTTAAAATGGGGCAACTTCCTAAGTAGACAACAGCATTGCAAGGAAAGAGAGAAAATCTTAGTTACAACATGTACTGTGTGAATAAACATAAAAGGATGTATTTTGTTACACATAAAATCACTGTTTGTGGTTATTTATAAGCTAAGTAACTTAGTATACATAAAATCTATGTTTCTAGATGTAATTCATTTGATCTGCACAGGACAAATAATATCTTTTCTGGGTCTTAACATCTCTAAGCCCTATCCTATCAATCATTTGGGATCTATACTGACTAGATTAACACATATTCTATATAATCCCTGTAGATAACCAATTTTGACAGTAAATCTCCTCCTCTCCCCATCCCTACCAAGAGTTCTCCGAAGACCCACCACATTAAGAAGGACAAATTGTATCATGGAAGTGAGTACCAGAGGTCTTGACCAGTTCCTCCTTCAGAACTTTACTTCCCTTCAAAACTCTGGCCTTGTATTTCCAACTGTCACATAGATATCTCCATCTAGGTATATTTTAGATGCATTTCAAATGCTATACAGTGCAAACAGAACTCACCCTATTTTCCCAATTTGCTTTCTCTTCTAGTTATGAGCATTACCATCTACCAAAACCATCATTTAAGTCTCCCAAACTAGAAACACTAGGCTGGAAGAAGCACAAGCTGGAATCAAGATTGCTGGGAGAAATATCAATAAACTCAGACATGCAGATGACACCACCCTTATGGCAGAAAGTGAAGAGGAACTAAAAAGCCTCTTGATGAAAGTGAAAGTGAAGAGTGAAAAAGTTGGCTTAAAGCTCAACATTCAGAAAACTAAGATCATGGCATCTGGTCCCATCACTTCATGGCAAATAGATGGGGAAAGAGAACAGTGGCTGACTTTATTTTTTGGGGCTCCAAAATCACTGCAGATGGTGATTGCAGCCATGAAATTAAAAGACGCTTACTCCTTGGAAGGAAAGTTATGACCAACCTAGATAGCACATTGAAAAGCAGAGATATTACTTTGCCAACAAAGGTCTGTCTAGTCAAGGCTATGGTTTTTCCAGTAGTCATGTATGGACGTGAGAGTTGGACTGTGAAGAAAGCTGAGCGCCGAAGAATTGATGCTTTTGAACTGTGGTGTTGGAGAAGACTCTTGAGAGTCCCTTGGACTGCAAGGAGATCCAACCAGTCCATTCTAAAGGAGATCAGTTCTGGGTGTTCATTGGAAGGACTGATGCTGAAGCTGAAACTCCAATTCTTTGGCCACTTCATGCGAAGAGTTGACTCACTGGAAAAGACCCTGATGCTGGGAGGGATTGAGGGCAGGAGGAGAAGGGGATGACAGAGGATGAGATGGCTGGATGGCATCACCGACTCGATGGACATGAGTTTGAGTGAACTCTGGGAGTTGGTGATGGACAGGGAGGCCTGGCGTGCTGTGATTCATGGGGTCACAAAGAGTCGGACATGACTGAGCCACTGAACTGAACTGAACTGAACTAAAACTAGAAACGAGAATTATTCTTAGTATTTTCTTCATTCCTCATATCCACACATTCTGCAAGCCTGATAGGCTTGATTTTCTAGAATACTCTAGAATCTACCCTTTCCTCTCTCACCCACTGCCACAAATTTCACCAAAACTGACACAATTACCTCTTCAGTAAGCTTTCCGACAGCATTCCACCCCCACCCCCCACTTAGTTTTTCCCTAAGGCATCCTTCCACATTCCTTCTGCTGTCTTTCCAAAGGCCTATTTAATCACATCAGCGGACTCCAGTAAAAACCTTAATTTCTCCCTGGGGCCCACAAAATCTACTGCTTTGAATGCTAAGCTTCACACTCTGCTCTTCTCCATTTAGTCAAACTTTCTCTTACATGCAATTCCTACTGGACTGCAAAAATGCGTACCTTCAGTCTTTGCTTAAGCACTCTCTCCTCTGAGGGCATTCTGTACTTAACTAAATCTCCATAAGAGCACAAAAATGATTGTGTACCAGCTAAGGATAGGCATTATGCTGAACCCTCTACACTCTTTAGACATTACAAGCACCATTTTACATTGAAGAAACTGAAGTAAACAATCTCTCCAAGATCATATTTTAAGTAAAGAGCGAAACTGAGTTTACAATTCAGGCCTATCTCAATCTGTGAACTGATCATTTAAATACCGTCTTCCTTACAGTATACCATTTAACTCAGGTCAAGGTGTACCCCTGTCTTTAAGCTCACAGATTATTCTAGTCCCTCATCTCTAATTCTAGTCTCTCATGTCTAATTGTTGCTTTAATCAAAAGCAGACTATTTAGTACTATTCTTTAATATTTTCATGCTTTCTAAATCTTATCTCAACTGGATTGTAAATTCTTTGTAAGCAGAGAATTAGAAAAAAAATTTCTTAATATGCTTCCACAATGGCATAGGATATCCTATAATAGCAAATAGCTATCCCTTATTGGGACAGGTTATAAGCGTGCTTAATAGTTACCTGTAATGAATACTCAGTATTTGCTTTACTTAGGAACAGACAAGATGAATTATATCTAGAAGATACAGCGAATGTAAAATTTCCAAGAGCAGAGACCAAGTCTGTATAGGTATTCCATTTTTTTTCTGTCCTTCCCCTGTTGGGCCATCTTTTTTTTTTTTTCAATCTTACTACTGGATCTCTGTACTGGCAATTATTTCAAGTGGTTATAACAAAAATGCTGCTCTGCCTTTATGCTAATAATCTGCACCAGTCTGAATAGTCAAGTTATGGATTTTGGCAAATATTAAGTTCAAATCTTTTATATATGTATAATTTTTTCTACTTTCATATGCTCTCTTCCTTCTTAATTGAAGTAAGCGCACTGTTTGATGTCTTAAGTAACGTGCTTTGGGCCTATTTCTGATAATTTATTCCTAGTAGGATCTCTGGACTTCTTCAGAGATGTGTAATTTTGCATCCTTTTAAAGCATTATCCACGACCCTGCAATCCCTCAGCCCAAATGCTGGCTAACTCAGGTCCACAATCGGTAACTGCGAAGGGCCCTCCGGGCGGCGGCACCAACACTTCCGAGGCCTGAGGTAGGGTTGCAAGCGCAGCGGGCCGGAAGAGGACGATCCCAACAGGCCCTTAGCCTGCCCGCCTAGGGCCGCCACCTCAGCTCAGCGGCGGGAAACCCCAGGATGCGGGTTTCCGCGCGAAGGCAGCATTCGGGCCTGGCGGGAAACGACTTCGCGAAGCAGAAGGGTCCCCAGGGTCTTTCCTGGGTGGCCGGCCCAGCCAGGCCGCGTGGCTGACAGTGTCTGGCAAAGAGCGGTGGAGCGGGTTCATTTCCTGACGTGATTTCTCACAAATTTAGGCTGCACCCGCACGCACCCACTCCCCTTTTCTTGATCATACAAGTGCACGTCAGAATTTCTTATCTTTGGTGTGTTTTTGAGACCATAGAACCGAACCCGCTAAGCCTGAGGAGTCGCTGGCACCCTGGGTACCGAAACCTGGACCAAAGCGGGAATCCGAGTGGGCGGCCTTGTAACCGCCAGACACCCCAAGGCTAGAGGGCGTGTCCAAGGCCCAGGTGCAGGCGGAGGCGCAAGTAACGGCTCTCGGCGGCCCCGCCCCTCTGTCGCGTCCTCTCGGCACCCTCCCATTTTAGTTCCCTCTGGTCTACAGCTTCTTCCCTAGTCGCTACCTCTTTAAGGCGGAGCCCGGCGTAGATCTCGCGAGATCCGGGTTGGCGCCGTGACCTCCATGTGGGAGCTAGAGCTCTATAAGTAAACACTCCGCGCAGCGCAGACAAGGCTGCTTCCTATTTGTGAGGCGGGGGCTGCAATAGCAACCGAGCTTCCGACTGGTTTCGTTTTCCTTCCCTCTCCAGCTCTGTTGGGTGGGCGCACGGTCTAGGATTCACCGCCGCCTGTCGGGCCCGGCGCCTGGTCAGTCTTCCTCCCTTGTGCGCGCGCTCGCCGGCCAGCCGCTGAGAGCCAGAGCCGCCGGGGAAGCGGCGCGGGCCGGGCGGGGCGCGGCGCCCGGAGCGCAGGGGGAGACAAAGCGGAGCCGGTCCCTTCTCCCGGCGCCGAGATGTGGATCCAGGTTCGCACCATCGACGGCTCGCAGACGCGCACCATTGAGGACGTGTCTCGGAAAGCCACAATTGAGGAACTGCGCGAACGGGTGTGGGCGCTGTTCGACGTACGGCCCGAGTGCCAGCGCCTCTTCTACCGGGGCAAGCAGGTAAGGCGCGCCCAACGCACTTCTTTGGAAGCCCTAGCAAGGGCAGCGGGATGCTTGGGCTGGGCGGGCCGGAGGGCTTGGTGTACCGCGCGCACAGAGCGCACCTGGCTCCACTTCGGATGGGCAGCCCGCGAGGCTCAGAGTGCGGCCCTGGGCCCGCCTGTGGGGCGCAGCGGGGTCCCGGCCACCGGAGTTGCAGGTGCGCTTGGTGGGGTCGGAGGCGGGGGCGCCCCGAGCGCCGAGACCTACCGCTCTTG
Organism: Bos taurus; assembly: GCF_002263795.3. Taxonomy (NCBI): domain Eukaryota; kingdom Metazoa; phylum Chordata; class Mammalia; order Artiodactyla; family Bovidae; genus Bos; species Bos taurus. The sequence continues at coordinate 38,391,468 of NC_037335.1, read as the reverse complement.
CCAAGCCGGGCAGCAGCCGCAGGCACAGCCCGCCAGAGTGCCTGGGGTCCCTCCTTTCCCGCGCTTGGTGGGGTCCGTGGCCCCTGGAGGGCGGGGAGGGCAGCGGGCTCTGGCGGCCATGCCAAAGTGCGGGTGGGGAGGGCAGGAGGCTCCGGCTCCCGGCCGTGCTGACCCGGCTAACGGCTCGTATCGCTTCCGTACCTCAGACGGGCTGCCGACTCCCAAGTGGGAGGGGAAACTTAGATATTGCTCCCTATGGGGCACAGGATTGTAAGTCCGCCTCCTCACTGTGGAAGGGATTTGTATACACTGAAGATTCGAAGGGTTTCCAGAACTTCTGCTTCCCCACCCCACCTCCTTTCCTAGAATCGAATCTGTCGTAGGGGAGATTAGAGACCTGCTGAAGAAGCTGTTGGTGTAACCCGGGACCAAGCTTAAACTGCCCAGTTTGGGCCAAGGGGGTTGTTCGAAGAGTGAAAAGCAGTACAAAAGATTTGTTTTGCTCTTATCCTTCACCTTCTAATAGAACCCTCACTCAGGCTTTTGACACAGTAATTGGAGCATAGCCAGCGGTACACACTTGAAGGCTGAAAGTGTTTTTTGGCGGTGAGGTTGCCTGTCGGCGTCGCTGATAGTTGAACGGTATGGCCTTGGTCTGGCCCATTGAAGATTTTTCCTACTCACATGGTCTGTATCAAGACACTCAGACCCGTCCTATCTTTATCTTTTTCTTTTTTAAAAAATGTTAATCAACTAAAGAAGTTGGCATCCTCCAGCTGATCATAGTTTGGCTCCAATCCTGTTGTTTGAAATAAGTGTAACTCTCTTTGATTTGGTAGAAGTAGCCTTTTTTTTCCCTACAGCTTACTGTTTGAAAGGAATATTTTTCTCCCCTTCGTAGGCTTACCATTTGAAACTGTCCAGAAATTTTAGAGTAATGAGATTACACTCTGAGAAAGAAAGAGCCAGGGATTGTTTTAAGTAAGAAATATCATGGGCTTCCCAGGGAAAGCAGGGGACACGGTTTGATCCTGGATGGGGAAGATCCCCTGGAGGAGGAAATGGCAACCCACTCCACTATTCTTGCCTGGGAAATCCCATGGACAGAGGAGCCTGGCAGTCCATTGGGTCACAAAGAATCGGACAGGACTTAGCGACTAAACAACAACAGCAAGAGATGGCATCTTTGATAGTAGTTAGTTTTATATTGATCTTCTAGTGTTTGACTTAACAAAAACAGCTGTTCGAGTTAAACTTTGCTTTAAAAATAAATGTATGTGTATTAAACTTTATGCAACTTTATATCGCTGTGCCTCCTGTGGCTAATACCTTTTTTATCTTTTGATCAAAAGTGAGAAGCATGTAATCAAGTCTATTGAATTTTATTTTCTAGCTAGGGACAATAGTACATAAATTCCCAGCATACTTTTTAACTTCACTAGAGATAGAAATGAAGAATGAAAATGTATTCTCAGGCAACACCTCTTACCGTCTAATAATAAAAATACGATAAAAAGAAAATGTGCACCTGGCTGTCTTGAGGGAAAGGAAGGGATTGTGATAAATTCAAGGCATCAGAGTACATTTTCAGGACACCACGAAGTGATTCCAGGCTCATGGGAAAACTGTTGAGGATAACAACCTTATGTACCTCTTAGCCCAGGACAGTTGACAACTCTCTGCTTTCATTTCTCTTTAATGGTAGACAAGTAGGAATTAGGAATGGACCTTGGGTTCCTACTTAGTTGGAGACAGAAGAAAGATAGTGCTCCAGGTATTTATTTACAAGCTGACAAGTAGCCATGGGAGTGATTATTATCTCTATTCTCCTTTGGAAATACAGTCTACAGTCCTTGGACAAGATAGTGTGTCTGTAGTAGGTTTCTACTGGATTGGTGTCAAAGACCTGCCCTTATCCTGTAAAATGCTCTTTTGAGAGTCAAAAGGAGAAAGGACAGAATAGATCGATGCTACCTTTGAGAGTCAAAATGGAGAGAGAGCAAGGCTGTAAATTCCAGGTAAAGTAGGGTAACCTCATTTGGATATGCTTCTCTGAGAAGCTGAATTTGCACCCTGGAGGTCGGAATTTTTTTAAGGAAGAGTTATATTGGTCAATCTCTAAATCTTTGAGAAGTCAGAGTTTTGTGCTTATTAGGAAAATACACTCCTTCCTCAAGATACCTTACTGCCACATAGTGAAAAATGTCATAAATAAAAAAACATTCACAGTGTCCATGATGTAAATTGCCTCCTCTTCCACCTTTGTATGTTAGGTCTCTTGCTTTTAATCTCTGATAAAACATCAGAATCACTTAGTGGATATTTATTATAGATGTTCACCTCACCCTAAAATTGCAAGTGGTTGAATTTAACAAGACCCCATGGGAGACACTGATGAACATCAGAGTTTGAAAATGCATTTTGTAGGAAGTCAGCCTCATACTAGTTTCTTACTGTTCAGAGTATGGGTCCTGGATCAGCAGGACCAGCAGCATTAGCTTCACCTGACCAGCCCCACTGAACTAGAATCCTTATTTTAACAAGGTCCCCAGGTGGTAGGTATGCAAATGAAGCTTGAGCAGCACTGTAATTGTGTGATTGACTCTACTTTTGAGAGTCAAAATGGGGAGAGCAGCAATTCTGGGCTGTAAGTTCCAGTTAAAGTAGGGTAACCTCATTTAGATATTCTTTGAGAGGTTGAGTTTGCTCCCTGGGGGTTTGTTTAAGGAGTTGTATTGGTGGATCTCTAAATCTTTGAGAATCCAGAGCTTTTCCTACTCTGAAAAGATTCTCTTCCCTCTTCTCTTCCCTGTACCACTGTAGGAACTCTTAGAGTAGATTGTAGATGTGAAGCATGAACCAGAAGAAAGTTTTCTTTTGCCCCTGTACTCAGTTTTCACGTGCAGTACAAAGTAAAAGTGTTTGCCTACTTGAAGGAGCAGGGGTGGGGGAGTGGGGTTGGGGGTGGGGGTGTGGGTGTAGGTGTGTGTGTTCTGTAGTATATATGCTGTGAAAGATAGATGAAAGTTAGTAATGGTCTCCACCTGCAGCCCTTATCAGTAGCCTCTTGGGAATGACTTCTCTGCCTTCTGAGCCACTGCCATTTGGTGTTTGCTTCCTAGTTTTCCCTTGCATCACAGTTGTAATTCTTACTGTTACCTATAATTTCTTCAACCCAATTCAAAGAAAAAAAAAAATAGGACTATCCCTGCCTCTCTAATATTATAAGTTCTTCAGCCACATCTTGTGGAATGGCAGTTCTCAAACATATTCTACAATGAGACATTCATTAGTTAAATGCCTGAAACTCATAAGTGTAAGTTTCAAATTACCAATCTGTTTCTCCCCTACTCAGCATAGTTTAAGTGCAGGTAATTTTCAGTCTATACTTTTGTTAAATTTGGGAGGACTTTAGTACTTTTATTATTCAGTTGGCTGCATGGCTCCTGGAGAAGGGAATGGCTACCCACTCCAGTATTCTTGCATGGAGAATCCCATGGACAGAGGAGCCTAGTGGGCTACAGTCCATGGGGTGCTGAAGAATCAGACGTGACTAAGTGACTTTCACTTTCAGAATCTTAGTTCCCCAATCAGGGAGTGTACTGCCCTCCGCAGTAGAGTCCTACAACTGGACCACCAGGGAATTCTTGGTACTTTTAAAGTAACAAATCATTCCAACAGTCTTCACAACTCTGCACAATAGCAAAACTCTGTGGAACTTGCTGTGCAGTGGATGGATAATCACTGTTTCAGAAAAACTTCTGAGAGTGCCTATGAATTAGGAAAGGACTCATCATCATCTGGGTAAAAGTGGCTATTCTAGCTAGCATAACTGATTGAGGAACAGTGGTTACAGGTTACTCATATGGGCCTGATTTCTATTTTATGCCTTCATATGGGTATCTTCATTTGGGGGAATGTCCTATCAGTTAATTTTCATGTTCTGTGCTGTTAGGTTTTTTTTTTTTTTTTGATGAGGTGGGGATGCTGTTGGAGACAGGCAAAATGAAGGTGTGAACATGTAGTTTTTTGCTTATTGAGGTTTTCCCAGTAGTTGAGGATTAGGAGTTCTTGTTTTTCTAATCAGATAAGCCATGTTAACATCCTATCCTGATAAGGGCTTATCTGCTTACTGACTTGGGAGATTCCTTAGACTTATTTGAAAGAAGCATGTTAGTCTGTTAGATAATATCTCGTTTAATTCCACTATTGGGAACTTTTAATTTCTCAATCCCTTGTTCTGTTTAACAGTTGGGAACACCTGTGATGTATTCAGTTCAGTTGCTCAGTCGTGTCTGACTCTTTGAGAGCCCATGCACTACTGCACACCAGGTTTCCCTGTCCGTCACCAACTCTCAGAGTCTGCTCAAACTCATGTGCATCGAGTCAGTGATGCCATGCAACCATCTCCCATCCAACCATCTCATCTTCTGTTGTCCCCTTCTCCTCCTGCCTTCAATCTTTCCCAGCATCAGGGTCTTTCCATTGAGTCGGTTCTTTGCATCAGGTGGCCAAAGTATTGGAGTTTCTGCTTCAGCATCAGTCCTTCCCATGAATATTCAGGACTAATTTCCTTTAGGATTGACTGCTTTGATCTCTTTGCAGTCCTGTAATGTGTAGGATTGTTCTAAGTATGTTTTGGATTGCTTGAATTAAAGGTACTTATTTAATACACTAGTAAGTTTGTCATTCAAAGACAGATTTTTATTCTTGTCTCTTTGGTTGACTTCTCACATATGGCCTTATTGTGTTAGAGCTGTGGATGGTGACAGAGATTACATACAAAGGGGAAAATGACTAGGGATTAAATTGGTTGTGTTTCCTGGGAAATGATAGTTCTGAGCTTTAAGGAGTTTAGTGAAATGGCCAACTAAATTGTATAAAGAAACAGAATGGAGACTTAGTTTCCTAGGGCTTCCATAACAAAGTATCAAACCCTAGGTGGCTTAAGAGATATATTTTGTCCCACAGTTCTGTTAGCTGTACGCCCCAAGTCAACTTGTCAGCAGGGCCATGCTATCCTCTAGGGGAGAATCCTTTCTTGCTTCCTTCAAACAACTTCTTGATGTTTTGATAGCAGTCCTTGGTGTGCTTGGCTTGTAGATACATCATTCCAGTCATGTTACTGTTTTCTCCACATGTTTGTCCAAATTTCAACTTCTTATAAGGACACTAATCATAATGGATTAGGGTCCACCCTTATCTAGTTTTAACTTGATGACCTCTGTTAAGATCCTATTTCCAGATAAATATGTTCACATTCTGAGTTACTTGGGATTAGAACTTCAACATATTTGGGAGGAGTGAGAGTGGGAATGGTGGATGCAATTCAGTCCTTTATAGAAACCTTGCCAAAATATGGATAAGTTACAAAATATTTCACTAGTCATCCTGGAATACTTTGTATAATTCAACTTGATCACCTTTACAGAAAACTTTGAGCAAGTTGTAGTAGCATGAATAAGCATTGTTACCATTCATGCTTAAATTTTTTTCTACTTAGTTTTTAAAGTTACTGCTTCAGAGAGAAAATTGTTAACTAAATGTCTTTATGAACACAAAGTTATAAAACAATTCACTTTGAAAATTCACCTTTTGTTTCTTGTAGTGGATTCATTAAAATACATGGAACTTGTTGAAGATGAGTTTTTCTGCCTAGATGATATCACAGCAGCAGTGATAATATTTGGTTTCAGTGGCTGTCTGTTTTCCCTATAGTTGACATAGAATGATTCCTAAACATTTATTGAGGTTCTGAGAAGATGCTTCCCACGTGGCGCAGTAGTAAAGAATTCACCTGCCAATGCAGGAGACACAGGAGATGAGGGTTCAATCCCTGGGTTGGGAATATCCCCTGGAATAGGAAATGGCAATCCATTCCAGTATTCTTGCCTGGAAAATTCCGTGGACAGAGGGGCCTGGCAGGCTACAGTCCATGGCGTCTCAAAGAATCGGACGTGACTGAGTGCACACACAGGCAAACTGAGAAGATGCTGACATCAGAGGCCATAGGAATGGCTTCAAGATCACTAAATTGTAATGTTGGGAATTTATATTAATAATTTGACTAGGGCATTTGGGTAACTAAGGATGTAAAAAGACCGAGTTTTGAGAGAAGCATTTTAATCTTTTTCTGTCCTTTTTTTTTTCCAGTTGGAAAATGGATATACTTTATTTGACTATGATGTTGGACTTAATGATATAATTCAGCTACTAGTTCGCCCAGACCCTGACCTTCCTAGCACATCAAAACAGACTGATACACAGGCCAAACCCTATTCTAATAGTCCACCTAAAGTAAAGAAAACCCCAAGGGTGGGACCTTCCAGTCAGCCGTCTACATCAACTCGTGATTTTCTTATTGATCCTGGCATTGGACTATATAAGGTATGTTGTCTTCCTCAGACTTCTTGTTAATTGTGAGAATATAGATGTATTCTCTTCAGGATGTTGTGGATAAGTAAACATTGATTGCCATTTGAAAGTAAAGATTTGAGTTGTTAATATTTTAACTTTTTTTTTTTTTAACTTTTTTAAAAGTAATATTGAAAAAACAGTGAAAGTTGTGTAGACAAACTATACTGAGTGGTTCAGAGCATAAAAGCAAACACCTGTGTAATTCCATGAAGGTTACGTAATTGCTTTCTGAAGCCTCTTGTATGCCCCTACCAGAGTACATCTTACTCTCTCCCCCTCAGAAGTAAACTACATGTTCTGACATCCATGATCATTCCATTTTTCTTTAGTGTTACTAGTTATTTATCTCTAAACAACATTTTGTATTGCCTGTATTTGAAATTTGTCACATGTGGCTATATTTTTTCACTGTTTGTATTATTCCATTTTATTAATATACCATAATACATTTATCTAACCCATGATGAATAGATATTTGGGTTGTTTCCAGTTTTAGCTGTTATACACAGTGCTGTTTTGAGCCAACTATGTGTATCCTGGTATACATGTTCAAGAATTTCTTTAGGAATTTTTACCTAGAAATAAAAATACTGGTGGAATTTCAGTGGAAACCACATCTGTAGACCACCTTGAGGAATTGACATTTTTACAGTGTTGAGTCCCTCATTATTGAAATGATAGATGTCTCCATTAATTTAGATCTTTGACATCTTTCTCCATTACTTTCCTCTTTACATACCTTTGATTTATTTCTAGTAGCTTTGTTTTTGATGCTATTATAAATGGTTACCTTTTAAAATTAGTTTGTTTGCTATATAGAAATGTGATTGATTTATTGACCTTTGTTATCTAGCAACTTCTTCAAATTCTAGTAAATTTTGTAGAAATAATTAACACTTTTGCTTCATCTTTAGCCTTATATTTTTTCATAATTCTTAATGGTTGAGGTAAACTGGGACCCAAACTTAATTTTTCAGAGCTTTTTCAAGGCTAAAAATTAAAGGTTGGTAGACAAAATGAATTACTTAAGAAATGCAAATCAAGATCTATGAAAAAATGCAAACAGATCCACAAAAAAGGAAAAAATCAAAACTGGTGAAGAGGTGTATCAAAGCACCTGGCCTGGCTACACTACACTGAATTGCTTTAAACCCATAAAAAATAATAATGATATCTAAATTGAGCCACAAGATTTTAAAAAAAGGAAAGCTTTCATTTGTTCTATAAATTTAGTATAACACTGATACTGAAAACATGATTATAAAAGCACATTAGTATCACTACATACTGATGTAAAATCTAAGTTATAGTTTGCAAATAAAGTAATAACTATATATTAGAGGAACATACGTTGATCAAGTGTGGTTTGTCAGGAAGTGGGATAGTTTATTGTTAGGAAACATTTTAATATAATTCATCATATTAATATAACCAAAGAAAACAAATGATCTAATCTGTTTTCTGCATCTAAATAAAAATTTGAATTTATTTCTGACTTAAAAAAAAATCCTTGGTAAGAGGAACAGATGGAATAGATGAATATTTTAAACCATACCCAGCATCATGCTTAATGGTGGGGAAAAGCCACAAACATTCCCATTAAAGGTAGAACCAGACAAAGAAGCCTGTTAATGCTATTGTTTAACATCTTTCTAGAAGTTCTAGATAATACAGATAAGCAAAAAACAAAATATTGTAAATCCTGGAGAAGGCAATTAATACTTAGGAATACCTGGTAAGCTGAGAAAATACATAAGAGCATTATGAGCCATCAGCAAAGTGGCTGTTTAAATATCAATGGCTTTCCTTACTATGGTCATTTAGTAAAAGAAAAAAAATTATAGTAACAAAGCAAAAGTCTGGGAATAAACTGACATGATACATACAAAACATATAAATTAGTGCTTTCATATAATGTTCTCAGTTCAGATCAAATTATTAATATTGAAAGTGCACTTGGCAAATTGTCTGTTTCACTCACTGGTTTCATCCCTCTTTCATTTACCAAAACTTTCTACTTGATAATTTTTCACATTATTTTAAAAATAAAGTTGTTACTTTAGAACAGTTTTAGATTTACAGCATAGTTGGGAAGATACTGCAGAGTTCCCATATATCCTACACCCAGTTTGCCCTGTTAACATCTTACATTAGTGTGGCATATTTTTACAATTAATGAACCATATCTCCTTAGCATTTATCTAATGTCTTTTATGTTCCAGAATCCCATCTAGGTTACCACATTACATTTACATTAGTTTATACTAAATAGTCATCTCCTTAGGCTCCTCTTGGCTGTGGCAGTTTCTCAGACTTTGTTTTTGATTACTTTGACAATTTTGAGGTGTATTGGTCAGGTAGTTGTAAAATGCAACATTAGAATATGTTTTCTTCATTGTTAGACTGAATTTAAATACTTGGGGAGGAAGAACACAGAGATAAAGTGCTATTTTCAATGCTCAGAGGTAAAGTGCTATTTTCAATGACATGTCTAGGGCATTGTACTGTTAACGTTCTATTTTGTAATTATTTAAGTTTTAAATGAATAGTAACTTACCATTGTGAACCTTAATCACCTGGCTAAGATGGTGTTTGTCACGTTTCTTCACTGTCAAGTTATTCTCCCTCATCCCCTTTTGCATACTGTATTCTTTGAGATTAAGTGACTATATATATGTAGCCCACTCTCAACACATTATTGCTGCTGCTGCTAAGTCGCTTCAGTCGTGTCCGACTGTATGCGACCCCATGGACAGCAGTCCACCAGGCCCCTCTGTCCGCAGAATTCTCTAGGCAGGAATACTGGAGTGGGTTGCCATTTCCTTCTCTGTAACACATTATTGACTGGGGGATTTTTGCAGCAACTAAGGCCTGTGACCGGCAATTTGTTATGCAAGTGAATATTGAAACATCTCTGCTGTGGTCAGTAACGTTCAGGTAAAAAAATGTATTCTGCATCTGTGTTTAGTAAGTTGTTACGGAATGGAGAGTTAAGAATCCTCCATATTTAAGATCAGATTATCTACAAAAGTTATTAGGAATTCTTTTACATGGGAGACTTGCCCCTTCTTCATTTTTTTGGTCATATATTTACACTAGTATGGATATTTTTTCTCCTTTGTCCTTTCCATATGCCCCCATTTGGGGTTTCTTTGATCTTTGTTTTGTTAAAACGTTTCTTTTTGGCACTAGAAGGTGCTGCAGGCTCATCTTGTGTGTTTTCTGCCCCAGTCCTGCAGTCAACCATTTCTCTAAGGAGCCTTAGTTCTTTAATTGGAGAATGATATTGGAAGCTAATACCTAGGCTTTAGATATGCTCCTTGCTTCTGGCATATCCTTGTTTATAGGATCCTCAGTGGAGAAGGCAATGGCACCCCACCCCAGTACTCTTGCCTGAAAAATCCCATGGACAGAGGAGCCTGGTAGGCTGCAATCCATGGGGTTGCTAAGAGTCGGACATGACTGAGTGACTTCACTTTCACTTTTCACTTTCATGCGTTGGAGAAGGAAATGGCAACCCACTCCAGTGTTCTTGGCTGGAGAATCCCAGGGACAAGGGAGCCTGGTGGGCTGCCATCTATGGGGTCGCACAGAGTTGGACATGACCAAAGTGACTTAGCAGCAGCCTCTGACAGCAAGGAAATACATGTATGTATGTGCAAAACTTCTGTATATCCCAGAGAAGGCAATGGGACGCCACTCCAGTACTCTTGCCTGGAAAATCCCATGGATGGAGGAGCCTGGTAGGCTGCAGTCCATGGGGTCGATAAGAGTTGGACACGACTGAGCAACTTCACTTTCACTTTTCACTTTCATGCATTGGAGAAGGAAATGGCAACCCACTCCAATGTACTTGCCTGGAGAATCCCAGGGATGGTGGAGCCTGATGGGCTGCCGTCTATGGGGTCTCAGAGTCAGTTGGACACGACTGAAGCACATATCTATAAATATTTATGTAACCATCTTTGTATATATTAGGCTTACATTATTACATTTTAGCTTTTTATAATGTAACTGTTTGGAAGCTGCTACTTTTGACCAGGTTTGTTTTGGGCCATATAAGTATAAATGTGTTTTCATAGGAGGACCAGCTTATATATCTGCAGGTCTGAGATTAATCAAAGTTAAACTGTTATGGTCAATTTAAATTCTCTATTTAGCACACTTCTCAATACCCAACTGTGTCCCTTCCCGCAATCTAATTTAGAAGAGCATCATGAGAAACTACTTCTCTTAGCAGATTTTTGCATTTTATTTTCAGTGTTAGCACTTTGCTGTCAACTATTCCTCATACTTGCTTTTTTTTTTTAAACATCTCTTATATTTCATATTAATACATAGCATAGATGTTAAGGACTTGAGCTTTCAACTTTCATCAGACTTGGTTTCATATTTCAACTCGGCCATCTTCTGAGTTGGACAAATTTGGCAAGTAAGTACATTGTCTCCCTTTCCTCATTTAGAAATACACTTGGAATCTGGCATGTAAACTCTCAAAAGGCTAGTTATTTGTAAAGTAATATTTAGTCAAAGTTTAGTCAAAGCCACATTTAACCTTCCTTGTTAGTTAAAGAGTGCCAGTACAGATTTACTTGGTTTTTTGGATGAAGCTCAGTAATTGTTATAGGAATTTGAAATTTTGACTAGGGACTTTCATATAGAAGGAATTATTTCTGGATAATTCATTCACTGAATATTAAGATATTAGTATGTATTTGTACTAGGTGCTAGAAATGATGGGTAAACAGATGATATTGCCATTGCATGGAATTCATGGAATCATACTAGATATTAACTTCTTTTTGGGCTAGCCTGAAAATGCTTAGAGGCTGCTACTTTTGATTTGTTTGCTTTGAATTTTGTCTGTTTTCCTTAGAGCAAGTCTCTGAATAGTAAGTATATAAAAATTTCATTGTTGTGTCTGAATTATTTAAAATTTGGGAAATTTTTTTTTCTCTTTTCATAAATTCCTACCTATGTAATTTTTGGTTTATAAAGATTTTGCTTTATGGATGCGCAAACAGATTTAGGGGCTTTCCCTTTTGCCTAAAAATATTTTTGGACCTCACGATTAGCAGGCACAAAAAGTATATTAAATATTTTCAGGTAAGCATACACAAAACAGACTATAACATTTAAACCTTAAGATGCAATTTTAATTTGAAGTTATTACCTAATAGCAGTCTTGTTTTGCCTTATTTAGTAACTTTGAGCAGTATTTGGTCAGTTGTAGCTATCTTTTCATGTGTAGTAAGAAACTAGTTATCGCTATCATGTTTGGAGAACCTTTGGAAAATAGTGCAGAGGGCAGGGGTCCAATTATTCCCCTTGTACAACACGTTGAATTGCTGACTCTAGGAAGTAGTTTATTTTCCGAAACCAGGTGGACTACTGATGCCTAAATTGGTGTTCTGGTTTTTCTGGAAGCTTTGTATGACTCATATCAGGTCTCGCTGTTGAAATGACTCATTCTGGCTTAAATAATGACTGTTTAGCTTGCTGATAGTAAGCTTTTGGGGTTTACCTAAGTGTGTGGCACTGTTAAACATTTTTATATGTCTGTGCTCATTGTAGCAAATAAAGGAAAAGGAAAGTTATCAATAATTACTAAGTAAACATCATGGATTTCTTAGTATTTCCTGTCTTTTGTCCAAAGTACTATGCTGCTTTTTAAAATCTTTTTGGTCATGAAATGTAATAGACAATACAAATATGAGTAGAACTTAACAACCTATTACAAAGTCATTGTCCATAAATACCACTCAAATTAAGCAATAGATAATAGTACCCCAGAAACTTCTCATGTATCCTCTCTTGATTAAACTACCCCCTCCCTAGTTACCACTACTACCCAAACTTCTATGGTAATCATTTCTTTGCTTTTTATTAACTTTATCCTATTATTACCGTTAAACAGCCTGATAATAACTTTTAACCTATGTCTACATCCCTATTTTTTCTCCATCTGAACTTTATGTAAATAAATAGAACCATATTGTGTTTTGATTTGTAACTCTGAAGAAACATGATATAAAGAGGAATCCTGTTCAGAGTTTGAGAAGCCTTTATTAGCTCCCAGTCCTAACTGTATTAGAGAAGGAAATGGCAACCCACTCCGGGATTCTTGCCTTGAAAACCCCACGGACAGAGGGGCCTGGCAGGCTATAGTCCATGGGGTCACAAAGAGTCGAACACGACCGAAGCAACTTCACTTCACTTCACTTCTAGCTGTATATCTCCTGAGGGCAAGTGTTTTTCACTTCTGAGCCTAATTAAGAAATAAGAATGACTTTGTATTGTAATTTTTAAAGGAGACAATGTATATAGCATTAAGTGGATAATGTATTTCCTAAGCATGGTATAATAAGACTAAACTATGAGCTTTAATAAGTCTTAACATTGAACATATATTGATAATTAGTGGAAGGAGAGTTTTTTCATTTGTTGCTACTGTATGCTTGCTAAGTTAGCACATTATACAAATTGTCACCTAATCTCAATACACTGCAAAGTATGTTACTTTGTAAAAGAAGCTGAGGCTGGAACAGGTTAAGGAATTTGTTGAAGGTTACATTTAGTAGGTGATAAGCAAGGACTTAAACCTAGGTTTATGTGCAGAGCTTGTGTGTTTTCCACAGAACATACAAAACTAGCTAGCTATGGTAAATCCTCAAGTATTTGCTGTTGGCGCTATTTTATTTTTTAATGATTTTTCCTTTCCTCTCATGTGTGGAGCTTTTGTTTGGGGTGTTTTTTTAAATCAAATACTTCGATATGAAAGACTCTTTTCTAAATGTGGCTATCTGTATATCTCAAAGATAATACAAGTTTGGTTCCAAATAATTGCAAAAAAGAGAATACCTCACTAAAGCAGGTAACACAGGTTTTTGGTTTTCCAGTACATATGAAAATTACATTTACACTATTCTGTAGTCTGTTAAGTGTATAATAGCATAATTTCTTTAAAAAATGTGCATACCTTAATGTAAAAATGCTTTATCGCTAAAAAAAATAGTCATCATCTGAGCCTTCAGTAAGTCATGATCTTTTTGCAGGTAGAGGATCTTGTGTCCATGTTAATGGCTGCTGACTGATTAGGGTGGTCATGGCTGTGGCAGTTTCTTAAATAAGACAACAATGAAGTTTGGCCACATTAATTGACTCTTCCTCTCACAAACAAGTTTTCTGTAGCATGCAAGGCTTTGAATAGCATTGTACCCACTTCTTTCAAAATTGGAGTTAACCCCCTCAAACCCTGCCACTGCTTTATCAACTGAGTTTATATAGTATTCTAAATCCTTTGTCATTTCAACAGTCTTCACCACATCTTTACCAGGAATAGATTCCATCTCAAGATACCACTTTCTTTGCTCATTAATAAGGAGCAACTCCTTATCTATTTGCTTCACTGTGGGATTACAGCAGTTCACCTACATCCTCAGTATCCATTTGTAGAACTAATTCTAGTTCTCTTGTTGTTTCCATCACATCTGCAGTTACTTCCTCTACTAAAGTCCTGAACTCCTCCAAGTTCATCCATGAGAGTTGGAATAAACTTTTCCTAAATCCTGTTAATGTTGATATATTGGCCTCTTCCCATAAATTGCAAATGTCCTTAATGGCATCTAGAATGGTCAGTCCTTCCCAGAAGGTTTTCAGTTAACTTTGCTGATGCTGAGATCCATAGGAGGAATCACTATGGTAGCTATATCCTTACATAATGTATAGCAATGTGCAGTAGCAAGAACATAAGCTTTAAGGTTAAGGTGTCTTCAGATCCTAGTTTTGCATTTTATTAACTTCCATTTGGAGCAAGTTAACTTGTCAGAGCTTTTGTTTCCTTATTCTGTAAAATACGATTTATTAATTATTAAGATTGTTAAACCTAACTGAACTAGCCTTGCATAATATCTAGTATATAGGTATTAACTTCTACTATATACTCACCCCCACCCCACCCTATATGATACCTTAAAGTGGTCTTAGACTCAGAAAGAGCTAGCTTGATTGGGTGATGATCTTGTATTAGTCTGGAGAAGGCAATGGCACCCCACTCCAGTACTCTTGCCTGGAAAATCCCATGGGTGGAGGAGCTTGGTAGGCTGCAGTCCGTGGGGTCACTGGGAGTCAGGCATGACTGAGCGACTTGACTTTCACTTTTCACTTTCCTGCATTGGAGAGGGAAATGGCAACCCACTCCAGTGTTCTTGCCTGGAAAATCCCAGGGACGGCGGAGCCTGGTGGGCTGCCGTCTATGGGGTCGCACAGAGTCGGACACGACCGAAGCGACTTAGCAGCAGCAGCAGCTTGTATTAGTCATGTCATTTTTTTCTTTTTAAAGACTTAAAAGTTGAAGGGACTTCTTTAGACCAATTCCTTCAGCTTTTTGACGACATAATTTTTTTAAAAACCAGCTTCTTTAGGTAAATCTAAATTTCTCTGATGTACCTGTTTTACTGACACCTTGTTTTATACATTTTGTTAGATTGTATGATTTAGTTCTGGAACATCCGCTAGAGTTGACTACATATATTTTGCATCTTTATAGCTCTGTTCTCTTTATATTTGTCCTTTGAGGTAGTAAATAATGCATTTGCTAGTGAATTACTTTTGGTGAAACGTAACCCCATTTTGTATAGGTAGGTTCATTAAATACTTTTCTTTGTACATGTGCACAAGTCCCTCTTTTATTTTTGGCTTAATACACTGTTTTCCGGTTGGTCTGACTGTAAGTTATCCAAAAGATTCTAAAGAAATTAATAGAGCAAATTAGTTTCACAATCACAATACTCTAAAGTTCTGGCTTTTTGTTAGTGACATTCTTAATGAATAACATGCCAGGATGACGCTTCGGTACACAAGAATTATATTTTAAAAGTCTAATATAGATAAGGATAAGGAATAGTAAAAGAAAATACCTATTTCACTGAAGAATATTGGGAGGAAAGTTAATTTTCATATTAGTAAATAACAGATTTGACAGTATAATCCAAAAGAATAGTTTTGTTCTAATCTTTGAAATTACTTTAAACTTTTGTATCTGCAAATATTAACCGTGATAACTCTCAAAATAACTTGAGTTATATTAAGGTTTTTGAAGCAATAGATGAAGTTACGCTTCATTAACTAATTTTAAACTTTTTTAGGTAAATGAATTGGTGGATGCCAGAGATGTCGCCCTTGGTGCTTGGTTTGAAGCACGTATACATAGTGTTACTAGAGCTTCTGATGGACACTCACGTGGCAAAACTCCACTGAAGAATGGCAGTTCTTGTAAAAGGACTAATGGAAATGTAAATCATAATTCCAAAGAGAACACAAAAAAATTGGACAATGTACCCTCTACATCTAATTCAGATTCTGTTGCTGCTGATGAAGACGTTATTTATCATATCGAGTATGATGAGTAAGTGCTCATGATATTGAGGACTTCATTCATATTTTTGTTTGCAGAAGCAAAATCTCCCATTTCAAGATTGTTTTCAAATAAGTCTTTCTGAAGAGATCATCTAGGAGTCATGTTTGGTCTAGTACCGTTTGTTTTTCTTTCTGATCAGTGGTTATAATATAATAAGAGCTCCTTAACATTCAGCGTTTGGCTCATAAGTAGTTTGTGTTTGGTATCCTAATACCTGGCTTAATTTAATATGTAAGGTTTTCTGTCTGGTCCTCTGGTATGTTAGGGCTTTTGCTATGCATTTTAAGAATATTTTAGAAAATATATAATAACATGGGATGTTATTTAGAATGGAGTTGAAATATTTTCTGAAAGCTATTGCTGAGTTAATTCACATAAAATTTATACATATAAAGGATACAATTCACTGTCTTTAATATAGTCACAGGATTGAGCATTATCGCAAACTAATCTTAGAACACTTTTATTTTCCCTCCAAAAAACTGTATAAGCAGCAATTACTTCCCAATCTCCCTCTCCCAACCAAAGGTATTTAAATGTTCATGTGAAAGCAGTATGAAGAACTTGCTTTGAGGGCCTAGACTCTAACACTGAATTATCATCTTCCTTACCTATTTTTAAAATCCTACTATAAAATTTACCATGGTGAAAGATTTAGTATTTATTCAACACTACATAAACTTTTAAGTCTTCACTCAAGTGACATCTTCATATATGTAGAAAATATGCAACCAAATCTTTTATCAAGTGTGAGTTCAAGATTCTAAAACAGTTGTAATTTTTCTTACAAAAATGGTATAAAAGACTTTGGTGTTGACACATGTTTCCAGGATACCTGGAAAGGGCTTAAAAGTAGATCCCTTTTATCTTTTCTGATACTTCTTATGGCTCTGACTAAGTTGCCAACATGGCTTATTTCAAATGGGCCATCATACTGTTTTTTTTTTTTTTTTTTTACCATAGTAGATGATAATAGAACCGACAGTTTAAATGAGTATTAAAATGTAGGATTGGCAAGGACTTGAAATATTGGTAAATCAAGGCTGGGATAGGAAGGGAATGGAGTTGGTAGGTTAACAGTAACCAGTCTCTGGGTTTATGAGTACCATGACAAAGAGGCAAGATACCGCATTAGTGGGGGACTTCAGCTATCTGTGTATCTGTTGTCAACAAGTAGAGTTCTTGATTTGTTTTGAGTGTTTATTTCTTAGAGAAAAGAACTCAGAAACCAGCTACTTGGGACCTGATTCTGGCCCATAAAGGAGTTGTTATTTGGCCAAAAATTAATAATTGTATAAATGGCACAGTGTGGAAATAGGGTGAGTTTTAAACACTAAGTGAACTAAGGCTTACTAAATTTTTACAGGTTTAGGGGCTCTTAGTTGGTTTTGGAATAAGACTTTCCAAGCGATAGGCCTGAGTTTGGTATAATGTTAAAGGATAAATCATAGTGTCTTTGCATTTATTTGACTATTTATTTATTTGGTTGCACCAGGTTGGCATGTGGGGGTCTAGTTCCCTGACCAGAGATGGAACCTGGGCCCACTGTCTTGGTAGCGTAAGCCACTGGACAGTCCCTGGCTATTTTTTAATGTAGGAGAAATTTATTTTGACTAGAGTGAATGTTAGTAAAAGGAAGTGTAAACCCAGAATGCATGAGAAGACTAAAATTATCTGTTCAAAATAATTTCACAGGATGGAATTATTTCAGTACTGACAAGGAAAACAGTATCTGAACTTTCTTTGAGAAATAAAGTGTTAGAAGCTTAGTGGTAAATATCACTTACATCTTCAAAAAGAACAAAGGACTATATGAAATAAAGTATGAAAATAGATGAGTTTCTGGATAAGAGTCCCAAATAACAAAAGGCTGGTGTAAGCACCTAGAAAGACCCATGACCTCATATGGATGTGATGACAAATCTTGTTAAAATTTCGTTCGTCATGGTTATCAGAAAAGTTAAAAACTATAGTCGTTTATGTTAATTTCAATAACTTATTAAACAAGTTCTTACTTTCTTGGATGGAGGATGCATTGACAAGAGATGGGCATATATGGCTTAGCAATAGTAATACAGATTGTTAATGAGTAGTAAGCTCCAACTTAGTCAGCAGAATGTAGCTGTCAAATAGTTACACTGTAGGGTGTTTGATTAGAAACAAGATACCTAGAATAAGACTGGTGTTCCTGTTATACTGGGCTGATTATTCTCTACTTGGATATCTTTAGAACTCAAAATGTAAAATGTAAAGCCATCATGAAGAATAGCTGAAAGAACTAAGTATTTAGCTTGAAAAGACTGGGATCAGGATACCTTTCATATTTTAAAAGCTCTGGGAGGAAGTTCTGTACAATGCACAAAGTAGGTTTCAGGATACCCTGGGCTTCCCAGGTGGTGCAGTGGTAAAGAATCTGCCTGCCAGTGCAAGAGACGTGAGAGACATGGGTTCAGTCCCTGGGTCGAGAAGATTCCCTGGAGGAGGAAATGGCAATCCACTCCAGTATTCTTGCCTGGAAAACTCATGGATAGAAGAGCCTGGTGGGCTGCAGTCCATGGGGTCACAGAGAGTTGGACACGACTGAGCATGCACACAGTGCACTTTAGGATAACAAACTTCCTACCAGCCAGATCTCTAAAGATAGAGAATGATCTGCCCTGAGAAGCAGACAAAGATAAGCATTGACCAGCTTCAATCTTAGATGGGGGATTACTAAATATGTACATTGCAAACGAATAATCCAGTCATTCTAACTTTAATTTTCACTTTCAAAACAGTATTTGTCAGACAATTTTTTTGTACTTAAACTTGATAAATTCTAAGTACATATAGGCTGCATTTATGCTTCTCATCTAGTACTATCATTTATCAGTGAATTAATTCATTTTTCTCATAGAATAAGTTGAAAGTAATCTGCTTGATTATTTCCAAACTCTGAGTGCAACAGTGCATTTTGAACAACTTGTCATTTAGCCTTAGCAGAGGGATATGGTACTTGGGACCAAGGAACCTGTCAGAGGAATTCTTTGGGAGTAAGTTTAAAATGGTGGTGTTGAGAAGTTAGTTTTATGGTGACCTACTGGTTCTAACATATTAACCAGATCAGAGTTTAAAACAATTTTTAATCTATGAGAAGTGACAGACATTACAGAATTATGATATAAGGTCCACGGTTTCACCAGTCTAGCCCCAAAAGCCAGATCTAGTAGTTAACATTGTTATAGAATCTAAATGAAATCATTTGTTTCCTAATCTTACTTCATTTTTCCTCAAAATTATAGCTACAAATATTCTTAGTTCATAAAAAGCAGGTTATAATAAGAGATTTATTTGAACTGTTTTAAGGTTTAAGAAAGTTTTACTGTTTGTAAGAGTCCCTTTTCTATAGATTCTTCAATGAACATAGACTGAATTTAGAGCTTCTTACTACAAATAATGTAAAGCAAGATCATGGAGTTAACATCAGAGTGCCTGATTCAAAAAACTTATTTGTGTGTGTGTGTGTGTGTGTTTAATGATTGTTGTTCTGACTCATCTAGCATAACCCTTGTCTGAGCAAGGGTTTTGTATTTCTAGAGTTAAACCAACCCATTAAGTACTTTGGGAGAAAGAGTTGGCAGTATAAATATTAAATCTAGACTTTAGAGATTTAGATCCAAAGGATTCTTAAATCTTTTGTAAAGTTTTTGAAATTCTTAAAAGCAGCTATGTTAAGACAAATCACACAGCATTCAATTTGCCCATTTAAGTGTAAAATTCAATTTTTTTTTTTTAGTATATTAACAGGATTGTACAACAGTCACCACAATCTAATATAGAACATTTTCATCTTCCAAAAACCTCATACCCATTAGCAGTCACTCTCCATTCGCCTACTCCTGCCCCCGCCTCCACCGGCCCTTTTCTCAACCCCTCTCAGCCACAGGCAATCAGGACTCTTCTGACTCTGGATGTGTGTATTTTGGACATTGCATATAAATGGACCCCTCTAATATGTGGTCTTTTGTGACTGGCTTTTTTTACTTAGTAAAAGTAAAAAGGTTCATCCATGTTGGAGCTTGTGTATCAGTACTTTATTCCTTTTTATTGCCAAATAATTTATTGCCAAACCACAGTTTACTTATCCATTTATCAGTTTATGGGCACTGGTGTTTTCTACTTTTTGCTGCTATGAACCTTCATGTACTATTTTTTGTGGGGGCATTTTAATTTTGGGGTATGTATGTGGCAGAGGGATTGCTGGGCTGTATGGCAGTTATGTTTTACCTTGGGAAGAAGTGCCAGATTTATTTCCAGATGGCTGCACCATTTTATATTCCCATGAGTTATGTATGGAAGTTCCATTTTCTCCATATCCTCACCAAAAGCTCAACCACTTCTCGATTAGAGCCATCCTGTAGTGTTGGAGTATAACTGTATTATACTATATGTATATATTTATATATATTTGCATGTTGTGTATATATATATGTCATTTTATAGTATTGTAGGTATAATTGACCTACAACACTGTATCAGCTACAGGTGTTGAATAGTGATTCAGTATTTTTATACAAAGTGTGTTTGTTGGAGAAGGACTGTGCCTGATCGAAACTTTTTTCCCCTAGTATATTTTGGCAGAAAATAAAAGGAAAGTAATACAGGAAATTAAAAATGCATGAAGTCGTTATGGTCAAAGAAAGAGAACATGAAAAACTTCCTTTATTTCCTAGTAATATTGTGCTGTATATTTCCATAGCTTTCTAAAAGTTGTGTTTATTCCCATTAGTTACTCTCTGTAGTTATTGAAGGTTTAAAATTTTTAAGGGTCCTAAAGACTTAAATTCACAAAGCTATAACTGCAGTCTTGTGAGAGTAGAGATCCCAAAGCTATTGTGATGAAGAGCTGTGACCTTGACTGATGTGGAAGTAGATGAAAAGGGGCAGTCAGTTCCTTAGCATTTCTAGTAGTTTAATATGTCTATAGTGTAGCTTACAGGTACTTACATTAAGTCTTTTTTAAATTTAGGTTTACTTAATTACACTAACTCTTATGTACCAGACTCTGAGCTAACTTCTTACTTGAATGTTCATATAATCTTTAACATAACTATAATGTTACGTTAACTCCCATATGAAGAGACCAAGACTTATGTAACTTGCCAGAGGTCACATATGTTAAATGGTCTAACTCCAGAGCTTAAGCGTTAACCAATATGCATTATTGGCACTGTTCCTAAACATGGTATATGTAATTGGTAGTAGCCTACGTGACTTCAAAGTTCAAACATTCTGTATGACCTAAAAACTGGCTTTCGACTCTGCCAGGGTTTTAAAGCAGATAGCACTCACAACTTTGAGTTCAATCCTGGGTATATAAGCAACTGAGGGCACACTACTGAGTTTGATCTATACTCATCACTTGGCTGTTCTATCAACAGATAAAGGCTTAAGTCCTTACCCTGCTTTTGTATTAAGAAACATCTGTTCCTTGTGGATTTGGTTTAGATTCATTTTAATTAGGCTAGGGGTTCTCAACCCTACTTCCATGTTAGTTGTCTAAGAAGCTTTAAAAATATCAATCCCTAGGACCTACTCCCAGAACTTCCTGTATGATTGATCTTTGGGACTTCCAAGCATCGGTGTCTAAAAAGTTCCTCTGGGATTCTAATATGTAGCCATAGTGAGAACTATGGGCTTAGAACAGTGGTTCTCAAAGTGTAGACCTGGCTGGGAATGTCAGCATTATACTTGATAGAAATCCAATTCCTTATACTTACTCCAGATATAATAAGTTGACCTCTGTAGGTGGCCCTACAGTCTGGGTTTTAATATGTCCTCTGGGTGGTTCATATGTATACTCAAATTTAAGAACCACTCACTCATTGCCTTTTGTCCAGCCTTATCAGTTGCTATCACACACCTGCCTCTAAAGACCAATATGAGGGAAAGGGTTTGATATGACAATTTAAATATAGTAAATAAAAACTGGAGATGATATACTATACCTGAGGGACCTGAGTGTTCATCTTTTAGTACCTATATAGGTGGCATATGGCTTGTTGATTTTTCCATTTTTGTTTTTATGTAGATAAAATTGTTAAGTCTTTTTTCTATTAATAGAAGAATTGTATTTCATTCAAGCTGAATGATCTATATCATTTAAATGAGGGCCCATATTCCACTATGCAGTCTTTGTGCCAGCTTGGCTAACATAGGGAAGCAATGTCCATAACAAGTTTGTGGAGAATTTATCTTTTATGGTATATTGGTAATTTTTGTTTGTTTGTTTATTCTTTATATATATATGTATATATTTTTTTAACTGAAGGATAATTGCTTTACAGAATTTTGTTGTCTTCTGTCAAACCTCAACATGAATCAGCCGTAGGTACACATATATCCCGGAGAAGGCAATGGCAACCCACTCCAGTACTCTTGCCTGGAAAATCCCATGGACGGAGAGGCCTGGTAGGCTGCAGTCCATGGGGTCGCTAGGAGTCGGACACGACTGAGCGACTTCACTTTCACTTTTCACTTTCATGCACTGGAGAAGGAAATGGCAGCCCACTCCAGTGTTCTTGCCTGGAGAATCCCAGGGACAAGGGAGCCTGGTGGGCTGCCATCTATGGGGTCGCACAGAGTCGGATACGACTGAAGCGACTTAGCAGCAGCAGCATACATATATCTCCTTCCTTTTGAACCTCCCTCCCATCTCCCTCTCCATCCCACCCCTCTAGGTTGATACAGAGGCCCTGTTTGAAGTTTCCTGAGCCATACAGCAAACTTCCCTTGGCTCTCTATTTTACATATGGTAATGTAAGTTTTCATGTTACTCTCTCCATACATCTCACCCTCTCCTCCCCTCTCCCCATGTTTGTAAGTCTATTCTCTGTCTGTTTCTCCACTGGTAATTTTTTTTAGCCAGTCAATGTTTTGAGTTTTGTGACAATTTTAGTATGTTAACATCATTCACATACTGTTTCTTTTGACTTGAAAATTTCTCTGAATTCCCCAAACTTGCACTTCCTCTTAAGAACTCAACCCAGATCATATAAAAGGAACATGGTAGTAGTATTTGCAGAATTAGCTCCAGAATGACTGTTTAAAAGTATGCTTTATTTCTTCTCTCTGTTCCATCAGCCATTAAGTATTGGTAAATTCTGGAGTGGGGGATAACACTCTATATAGTAGTTGAATATTTGCTCTGAGATCTAGTCCTGGCTTTCCTTTTGAATTACACTCTAAAATGCATCTGTGGTTTTAAGACAAGCTTCCTGAATTTGGCTTCATGTTGAATTAGATCTCAGAATCTTCCCACATACATGCTTTCCTGCTTGTACATCCTTATAACATGTACCTTAATAGGTCATTTGAAAAGGTGAATTTGGGAATACTAGTCATGTTAGTGGCTTTTTAAAATTGCTTTGTTAAATTTAGTGGTTTAATTTAGAGATCTTGGTTTATAAATTGGAGCTAATTTCTATAAAGAGAAATGTAAGTTAGAAACCTCTAGTAGTTTGAACAAGGAAGTATATATCTAAAGAGGGAAAATGTTTATGAAAGTTACTTTATTTCTATATCTTAATAACTGTCAATGGCTAGGCAAAGTTGAAATCTTGAAACATGAATAAGTGTTAAGAGTTTTCATAATGATGTGAAAATTACCATATAAGCTTTCATGTTCCATAGTGTTCACATTTAGAATAGAAATGTCAGTTTACCTTGGAAACAAACTTCTTATTTTGAATTTTTAGTAAATTATTCTGAAGTACCCTTTTAAAAGTATAGTTCAATAATTCTCTTTTTAATACAATGATATGTGCCAGGCACTCCAGAAGTACTTTACCTGGATTATTTCATGTAATCCTTGTTAAACAGTCGATGGAGTAGATACTTTTCTAAGTGTAAAGAAGGAATAACTGAGATTTAGAGAAGTTATCTAACATACCCAGTATTGAATAGTTGATAGGAGGTAGATCGAGATTTGGAAAAGCACATACTTAGAACCATACTACCAGACTACCTCTCACTTTGAGAGAAGCCTGCTTATAAAATATTTTAATATATAAATAAATATATATAATATTATAAAGCAGTTCCTGCTAAGTCACTTCAGTCGTGTCCAACTCTGTGCGATCCCATAGACGGCAGCCCAGCAGGCTCCCCCGTCCCTGGGATTCTCCAGGCAAGAACACTGGAGTGGGTTGCCATTTCCTTCTCCAGTGCATGAAAGTGAAAAGTGAAAGTGAAGTCACTCAGTCGTGTCCAACCCTCAGCGACCCCATGGACTGCAGCCTTCCAGGCTCCTCTGTCCATAGGATTTTCCAGGCAAGAGTACTGGAGTGGGGTGCCATTGCCTTTACATATTTTTAAATTTTCTGTCAGTCTCTCCAGTTATACTTTTACAGAACAGAAACCTTAAATCAATAAACAAATACCTGTGTGCTTTCTTTTTCTCTGTAAGGAAAAATGGATTATTAAACTGCTGTTTTTAACACAGTGTCAAGGCTCAACCCATGGGAATGAGATCAGATGGAACTGTTAGAGCATCACTTAGGACTTGGAGGGTAACTTATGCTGGGCTACAATTAAAAGCCCATCTGGTGAATGTCTTAGAATAATGTTGTCATTGCCACCAGCAGTCTTTTTAAGATTTTTTTTTTTTGAGTTATTCTGAGCCTGTGGTGCATGCTTTTGAGTAGCCTTAATTATGGTTACCACAAATAGAAGTCAGTGAGCCAATTTTGAATAAAATCAAGTGGTATTTTTAAGTAAAAGTTCTATAAAGTAACAAAACTGATTTTCTTGAATGTATTGATATGATCTGTTTCTAAGGACTGTCAAAAATGTTTGAATGATTTCTGTATTCTCACGGGAGGAAAGGAGTATGATTTTTAAAAATCAGGTCAGCGTGTCATGTTGATCTTGAGTAGGGAGCTATAAATGAGAAGTTAAGTTTCAGAACCCTGGTGCAGTGACAAGGCTGCTTCATTGTTTCTTGGTTGTTACTGACATGTTTGCCAAAAACTTAGAATATTTCCTCTATGACTTGCAGTGTTCTGAATGGATAGAAATCAAAAGGAGGGCAGACGTTAGATCTTTAACCTTATTGTTGTTCTTCTCTTGTGTTAAAAGATAACTTAGTGCTTAAAAAAGTAACTACAGATATCAGTTGATTTCACTTTTTCAAATTTATACATCATTCCTTTATAGTAGTATTTCTCAAAGATGGTCAGCAAAACTGTGGATTGACCCAGGTAAGGTGTCTATAGTGCAGTTTCCTGAGGGCTGTCAAAGCCCCACTCCATGCATTGGGTTGGCCTGGAGTAGAGCCCAGGAATCTGCTTTTCAAACAGGCAGCCAGGGCCTTATTAAGTATACAGATCATTGGTTCTGTTATAGGCTGCATAGTTTTCAGGCATTAGAATCAGAAATTTGGTTTGAATTCTAGGTCCTTGGTTAAGTTTTTTGCTTTGCTTTTTTTAAACTTTCAGCTATAATTTCCTCATTTGTAAATATCTACTTGACTGTGTTCTCTTTTTCCCTAACAACCTTGAAAAGTATCCAGTAATAATAGCCAATTTTCTGCTTTTAATTTATTAATAAGACCAAGTTATTTTGGTAAGTACTCTAAAATAATTTACCTTTGGCATAGGTATTTTTAAACCTAATTACATTGTTTTAACAATTAAAAGTTATACACCATTGTTAACATGTTGTACACATTTTTATTTATATGTATGTATTTAAGTCCTACTGTAAGCAGTTTTAAGTAAGTTATTTTTGTGAGTAAGCTTTACATTTAAGGTGTGAAAGTTAGCAGTGCTACTTATTAGATTAAAAAATGCTCTCTTTTTGCATGTAGTATGACATTAAAGATTGGCTAAACTAGAACATGCCTCCAGATGAATGTTGTCCTTATTTAAGCATTTTAACCCCAGGAAGCCATGTTTTGAAAGAAGGTTGCAGTGATAGTACTTTGCTTAATACAGTTTGAATCTTGTAAAATGATTAGTTAGCTTACAAGTCACCTAAGGAAATGTACTTTTACTTTCTTATAACAAACCTGTTGTAAAAATTGTGCTTAATCAATTTCCTTGTAGTTTAATTCCCCAGGTTTTACTCTATGATTTGCTAATTGAGAACACAGTTGGATTTTGTTAAAATGTCACATAGTTCAGGATCATCAAAAGCATATACTGAAGGATAGCTCTAAAAGATACCTGAAGAGTATGTAGAGCAATGAAAATGTTACTGGGAAGAAAAGACTTAGGGATATTTAAGGTTTATCTGAGAATATAGACTGTATAACACCAAAGTGTTTCTCTACTCTCAAAGATGCAAAGTAGCTAACTAGAATAGTCTGTCTTACATCTCTATTAGGGTAATAACTTGACTTCAGGTTCTGAGAACAGGAATGCACGAAGTGTAATTACAAAAAAAAGGACCCTAGTCTCATCTTTCCATATCTGTATGTAAGCTCATGGCACAGTCTAGATAAAGTCAGCTTTGATAAGTTCCTACCTCTCTGCTTCAGATTTTGAGGGATGTCTTGAGCCCTGTTTTAGAATTTTTTTTTAAGCTTCCAGCACTTTCCAAAATATTTCATGCAGTCTCCTGCAGTCTTCCTCAATGCCAGTGCTGGAAGAAGTCAGTGCTTGGACCAGTTTGTAGTGCTTATCTTCAGCTCTTTGACGCCATGGGAGGCAAGGAATGCTGTGTTAGAGATTGCTTTTTAAGAATGCCAAAAACATAATCTTTAAAGTACCTTTTTCTTATCTTTGTATAGAATTCTTCATTGCCACTTAACTATCCTAAAACACAGTGGTTATAGTTGATTTATTACATTTTTTTCAAGAGCTTTAGTTATATAAAAGATTTTTTTATTTAATGAGTTGCATGTTTCCAAACATTTGTCAGCCTGTTACATCCCAAACACACCAAAGGTTGAACATGGTACCTGGTTCTTAATGAAAACTTGGTATTTTACAGTGTAAGTTGTGATAGAAGTATGCACACCTAGCTTTCAGAATACCTTAAGTTCTGAGAATATAAGGTAGAGAAGATAATTCTGTATTCCTGAAGGAGGAGAATGCTAGGATACCAGGATAAGGAGATAAGGTGTTACCTGAGGGTAGACTAGTATGGGTGGAGTGTAGAAGATACATGGTGAGTAATAAGAAACCAAACTAAAGGTGAATAAAGATTTCCAGCTAAATGTGGCAGATTAAGATGCATGTTTGTCTCCACTCCTTAAACCCTCCTAGAAGATAGTAAAAGAATAAAGGCATAAGCCCCTGAGGACAAAAAATAATGTGGTAGAAGTAAAACACAGAAGAGAAAACAACAAACTTTTGAAAGGTAAGAAGCTAATGGGTAAATGATGCCAAACTTAGCAGGCCATAGAGCTGAGTGTAAGCCAACAACAAGCAAGTACATTAGTGTTGAAAAACCTTAGGAAGATTCAGATCTTGGATTTACCAGGTACTTTGGAGGTAGGCATATCCATGGGGTGACAGAGTGTTGGACACAGCAATTAAGCACACACACACATATGGAAAAAACTGAGAACAAAAAGATTTATTTATATGAAAGAGCATTTTAATCACTTCTATCACATTCAAGGTTTAAGTCAAGAAAGAAGAAAACATGGTATTTGGGAAATAGGATTCAACACAGGAAGTAATGATAGGAGATCCCAGCGTGGTATCAATGAAGATCAAGCTGTCCAGATAAGAATAGGACAGAGGTATCTAGAAAATGTTTTGCAACCCAGAAGATTAGTAGAATACCTGAAATTTCTGAACACAGTGGAGTTTTAACAGCTATGGCAGAATGGGGGTAATTAATGGTGAAAGTGAAAGTGTTAGTCACTCAGTTGTGTCTGACTCTTTGTGACCCCATGGACTGTAGCCTACCAGGCTTCTCTGTCCATGGAATTCTCCAGGCAAGAATACTGGAGTGGGTTGCCATTTCCTTCTCCAGGGGATCTTACCGACCTCGAGATCGAACCTGGGTCTTCTGCATTGCAGGCAGATTCTTTACCATATGTAAATAGAAAACTAAGCAAGTAGCAACCAAAAAGAAAACTTAAGTACACAATAGAAAACAAAGCTGTGGAAGAGTGGATGTATAATTAAAGCATATTTCATTAGTTAGCTGTGAAGAGTTATTAATATTTAGTCAAGATATAAAGAAAAAAATACTGATATGTACAGACAACTCAGTTTGTTTAATGTGCTTAAGAGCAAGCAAGTTCATCAATCATTGCAAGAGTCTAGAGCCAGGTGATCAATTCAAGTCATGCCTCTGCTTCTTACTTCTTTCCAAATAACTTCTCTGCTTTGTCTGTAAAATGGGGATAGAATAATATCTATCTCTGTCCTAAGAGGTAAATAATGTTAACACTTAGAGCAGTGCCTTGTGTTAGTCAAGTATAAGGAAGAGGAGGATGGCGGCAGGCAAATGAGCTGTACATGAGGGGTGGGTAGAATAAGTTTGAAGTAAAAAGCAATGTAAGCATGTTGCTTAAATGTAAATGTGGAGGTGAACAAAAATAGCTAAAAGTTAAACAGTTTCATCTGGGGAATAGAAATCAGAAGTGTGGTGGGCTGGAACCAGAGGCTGCTTGTCCTCATTGTAAGCCTTGAGTGTTAACTTTGAGTTTCGTACACCTGTGGGAAAACTTAAAAAAAGTGGGAAGATCCTTTCGTTTGAACTTCAAGCACAAAGCATTTTATTTTTTATTGTAGAAATCTTTAAACTTATGCAGAGGTTGAGAGAAAGTATAATGAACTCATCACCTATCTTCACTCATTTTGACCTCCTGGCCAATCCTTGCCAGCATCTCCAGGTACCACCACTGGATTATTTTGGAGCAAGTCCCAAATTTTAAGTGTTTTCAACCAGAAATAGCCTTAGCAGCTATGGTGGGCACACTGCTCAGATCTTCAAGACAACTTGTTGACCTACAGGGAATGATTGCGGTTAACTGATAACTTTTAATCACAGCACTTTTGAGATCTGTTACAGTGTTTGAGCCAAGGCCACACTCTTTCCTGGTTCATCTTGTTGTTGACATCTTAAGAGCATTCAACTGAGAAAATAGCTAAATGGATTCTTTTTAAAGTGTGCAGAAGAGAGCTAACATCAAGCCAGAGATTTACTACTTTTTGAAAGGTCGGTGTCTGGTTGACCTTTGGCTGGTGTTGGGGAGCTAACTTTCAGGAGGATTCTCATTCCTTGATAAAAATGGTTGACTGTGCATAAGCTCTTCAAAAGAAATATGGATTATGCTGAATACCTGCTTCTGAGAGTCTGGAATTTTGGTATGTGCTAGGCATTGAATGCTGATGTGATCAATTCCTAATAAAACTCTTGAGCATTCTTTACTGCACATCCCTGGTAGACAACATTATAACACATATGTTGTCAGAATTTGTTGCTGAAGGAATTAAGCACATTTTGTGTGACTACTGGGAATGGACTGCTTGATCTTGTACCTGATTTCCTCTGGACTTGACCTTATGTTTTTTTTTTTTTCTTTGCTGAATTTCCTTTGTATCCTTTCATTATAGTAAATCATAGCCATGGGAAGAACTGTGTGCTCTTCAGTGAGAATGAGACCTGTGAGTTCCCCCAACAAATCACTGAACCTGACGTGGGGACCCCAGCACATTAAAAAAAAAAAAAAATCACACCTGAAATTTACGATGATTCCTTAAAATCAAATAACCAGTCAATATTCAGACTTATTTGTTTTTAAAATGTATTCTTGGAATGTACAGATAAGGATAAAATTAAGATTCATCCATTGCATGTTGTTGCTAGGTTAAGTCTCAACCTACAGATCCCCCCTACTTTTTTTTTTTCCCTTATTATTTGTTTATGCAAGTGACAGTTTATTCAGTTTTCCCACAGTTGGGACTTCACTGATTACATTTCTGTTAATGTTAGTTTCCTGAAAGTTTATACAGTCATCCCTTGGTATCCATAGGGCATTGGTTCTAGGACCCTGGTCCATACCAAAATCCATGGATGCTCAAGTTTCTTAAAAAAAAAAAAGACTTTTGGGGGTATAACCTATACACATCCTCGTGTTTAAATCATGTGTAGATTAATTGTAATACCTAATACAATGTAGATATTCTGTAAATAGTTGTAAATACTATATAGTAAAAGTGCTCAGTTGTGTCTGACTCTTTGTGACCCCATGGACCATATCCCACCAGGCTCCTCTGTCCATGGAATTCTCCAGGCCAGAATACTGGAGTGGGTAGCTGTTCCCTTCTCCAGGGGATCTTCCCAATCCAGGGATCGAACTCACATGTCCCGCATTGCAGGCAGATTCTTTACTGTCTGAGTCACCAGGGAAGCCCAAATACAATGTAAATGCTGTATTGGGACTTCCCTGATGGTCCAGTGGTTAACTCTGAGCTCCCAATGGAGGGAGTAGGTTTGATCCCTGGTTGGGGAACTAAGATCCCACATACTGTGTGTCCAATAAATAAAATAAAACATTTGAAAAAAAATGCTGTATAAATAGTTGTTGGAACCTGGCAAATTGAACTTCTGCTTTTTGGAACTTTCTGGAAATTTTTTCTGGTTATTTTCCAACAGTGATTGGTTGACTCTATGGATGCAGAACCATCCATATATATGTACCTAGAGGTTTGATTGGTTTTAAATTTCATCATTTGATAAGGCTAGTTTAGAGATGCTGTTTATTTACCTATTGCATGACATTGAGAAACATATAATACCTGCTTTCCCTTTCTTTTTTTGTGGGAAGATTTGGGTGTTGTCACTCTGATAAATCCATTGTGAAATTTGCTGCCAGCTTTTAGTGGTTTTAGTAGCCATTAACCTTTACCTTCCCAGGTGGTGCAGTGGAAGAGAATCTGCCTGCCAATGCAGGAGATGCGGGTTTGATCACTGGGCCAGGAAAGACCCCCTGGGAGTAGGAAATGGCAACCTACTCCAGTATTCTTGCCTGGAAAATTCCATTGACAGAGGAACCTGGGGGGCTGTAGTTCATGGGGTCACAAAGAGTTGGACACGACTGAGTGACTGAGCACCCACACAACCTTTACCTAGAATTGCTATGTAATGAAATGTGGTAACAATGGTAATATTTCTCTTTCCTTCACTTGTTAGCTATATAGCTCTTTCATAAAGAACTTTCCTTAACAGTTGATTCATATACGAAAGGTAGAATAAACTGTCAATTGTTGAACTTTTTCAGTGTTCAGAGTGAGTAAATTCCCTAGCATCCTCCAAAGGATCCTCCAAGGTCAGTGAGATTTTTACTAAGTATCATGTGAACTAATGGATTTTAATACTTGCTTTAATTTAACTCAGCTCTTTGTGGTGCCCAAGTTGTCTCATCTCTAGCCTGTGGAAGCTCCTTCAAGTTGAACCTGACTTAATGAGGATTTCTTTACACTCAGGTACAACAGGATGTCCCAAGCTCTCCTGTTTCCTGCCGAGGACTGGATTCAGCCATTTCTTTAAAGAGCTTTGGTTCTTTAGAGTGTATAGTCGGCTGTTGATTGATACTTACTTTGATCGTGTTTCTAGGTCTTCACATTGGAAACAGCTAAGAAATGTTTGTATTGATACTTCCAATTAATTTTAGAGTTGAAGGGCTATCATTTAATCTTTTATTTTTTCTCTTACCCGAGAATCATAGTTCTGATAATGTCAGCATTACCTTGCTGTATTCTACTCATAAGATGGTTTCAGACTAACAGTGCTACTATTGCAAACAATATTAGTGAAAAGTTCGTGTATTTTTTACTTTCTCCTTAGTAGATAAGTATCACTCCACTGGGAATATAGAGTTAATTTAGTGTATTTTCAAGTCACTTAAGAGTTTGTATTTAAGCCACTTTTTTCATTTTGCTTTTGATTTTTAGTGATTTATCACATTTTGTAAATTTATGATCATGTGAAACATTACATGGTTCTAAAGGAAAAATGTCAATAAGTACATTAAGAAAAACAGTATCCATCTTGGTTCCTTCTAGCCTATTTCTTATCTCTTTTTGTGGTAAATAAATGAGTTTTGGTTTATCCTTTTATGTCAAAATATAAGTATTTGTGTGTGATTACATGTGTACTCACACATATATACACACTTCTATATGTACATAATATAAGTCAATCGTGTCTGACTCTTTTGCAACCCCGTGGACTGTAGCCCACCAGCCTCGTCTATCCATGAAATTTTCCAGGTAAGAATACTGAAATGGGTATCCATTTCCTCCTCCAGGGGATCTTCCCAACCCTGGGATCAAACGCATGTCTCCTGCATTGGCAGGTGGATTCTTTACCACAGAGCCACCTGGGAAGGTATTCTTCAGGCACAAATACTGGAATTGGTTGTCATGCCCTCCTCCATGAGATTTTCCTAACCCAGGGATTCAACCCGAGTCTCCTGTATCTCCTGCATTGGCAGGCAGGTTCTTTACCACTAGCATGGCATGGGAAGCCCATGTACAAATATATTTATCTCAACACATACTTAATAGAAGATAAATATTGTTTGCATCTTGTGTTTTTTGAGTTAATATATCTCTCCATATATATGTATCACTCCAGCAAATGTCATATTCCTTTCCATTATATAATTGTATCATGTAGTAGGTAGTTTCCTATTGTGGACATTTGGTTATTTCTAGTCCTGCTGTTACAGATAGTGCAGCCTTGTGTATGTGTCTTTTCATGGGGTGTTTTGCTTCTTAATGTTTGGGACAGATTCCTAGAGTAGATAGAATTCCTGGATCGAAAGGTAAATACATAAGCAGTTTTGCTGGGTATTGCCAAATTCCCCTCTTCAAGGAGACCGTATCAGTTTGTATTCCCATCAGCAGTGTTTGAGAATGCCTGTTTTTCTACAGCCTATGAACACATTGTTATCAGGCTTCACAAAATGTTTTAAGTAGATCTGTGTTTTAGAGTCTTTGGCCAAAGTATGGTGGCATCTAAGGAGTCTAAAACAGGGAGATGAGTTGGCCTTGACAGCCTCAGAGAAATGCAAGCCTTTACTGAGGTTATAGAGTTACATTAAAGAAGCATTGACAGTATGCATAAGGAGGACTTAGTAATGATGGAGAGATTGGGGGTAACTTCAATTTCTGGGAGTATGAAAAATTAAAGAATACTGAGCATCAGCAGATTAGAGGATGGGAGAATTTCTTGAATTTGAGGTGCTCCTGAAATACATGTTAGAGATGCAGTTGGATATATGAACCTGAAGAGAAATTTGGGTTAGAGCATTTGAGTCATCCCTGTGTGATATGTGTAAATGAAGATGCTGAGGAAAAGAATAAAAGTGATAATGGAGCCTCAGCGTGTTCTTGACTTTGGTAAAAATAGTTTTATGGGTCCTTTCTATGTCTTCTTACTTAGCAGCTGATTTAACACCTCTGGGTGGCATTAGAAAAAGTATACTTCATTTTCATGACTTTTACACACTATACATAAAGATTGTGTATTCATATGCTCTACAATGTAATTCTGTTCTGAAGTCATACAAACTTAGTTTCAGGGCAAACATAGCTTAAATTCCTTTGATATAGGGAATGGTTTATTTTGACTCATCTCCAGTAAACATGATTTTATATATGATTTTAAAACTTTTTAAAATATTTCCATTCTTGGTATCTAACTTTGGCAATCATAGGCAAATGGAGAGTTCTTGCCAGTGAAATACCCTTTTTTCCCTATATTAACCATACAGGAGTATATGATAATGTCAGGATGTAAAAATCATGTTATAGCTGAGAAGAGGATCTCATATAAAAGAATAGTTTTCTATCATTTATGGCCTTAAGAATATTGAGTCAGGAAACACATTCACTACGTCAGAATTAGAAAAGCCCTAAAATAGCTAGTTAAAAGTCTTCACCATTTTAGTTTTCAAAACAACCGTATGGGCTAGTTAGTTAACCATTAGGTATTTACACGTGAGAGACAGTCATGTGTAAACTAAACACAGGTAGAACTAAAACAGCGAAGCTTGGTAACTTCCCCAAGGATACACAGTAGTAGGAAGCTAAAATGGAATTTAAACCCAGGCAGGGTGAAAATACAACATATTTTGAGTGAAGAGACAGGATGATAAAGGATTCAAAACTTTATGTTAATTCATTTATAATGTTTTATACTTAAAGGGTGGCAGGGTGACCAACTTAGACTATCAAGGATTAGGTCTTTAGTGGAGACTATGTATATTTCTTCTTGGCACTTAAGCTGTGGAACTCATTGTGTTTATCTTTGGTCCAGTATCAAGTATATTCTCTTGCCTATGTCAGAGCTATGTGAAAACAAAGTGACTTTTTTTAGAGTTAGAGCTGCCCTCTTCTCACTCACTGTCCAAGCAGAGGTTGCTCGGAGGCTTGTGGTAAAGGGGCATTGTAGCACTGAGGGTGAATGGACCAATCCTTTTTAAGGCCCCTTGTGAGTCTGAGATTTTTTTTTTCTTTTTTCGTCTCTGCTTAACTAAAATTTGAAGAAGTTTGATTAAATTGAGTGATTAGCTAAAATCCCACCAGGATTAATATCCATTTATTATAAATAAGTTAGACATACGGTGAGAGTCCTAGGCCTGCATAGTACTTGTTTGATTTGGAAGAACCGAGACAAGCTGCTAGAGCTGCTTCCAACTTCAGGCTCACTTACATTTTGAGTACACCACCCAATTGGTTAAGGGTTAATGGTCTTTTCCCTTAGTTACTACCTTGTTAATGCCATCACAAAATGCTGTGATATTTAACTATTCTTGTGTTTCTATATAGCACAGTAGCTTATCAAACTTGAGTATGCTTGAGAATTGCTGAGAGGATTTGTGAAAATAGACCACTGGGCCTCACTCCCAGAGTTTGAGTCAGATCAGAAGTGGAGTTAGGAGTTTGCATTTATAGCATGTTCCCAAACGGAACCACTGCTTAGAGAACCAATGCTATATTAGTCTGACCTACCCCAGGAGATTGAGTTTTCCAAGAGCAGGAACCAGAAATTACTTGTTTCCTTATCCCTCTACTAGCGAGCAATACATAAAGACAACAGATCTTATTAATGTTATAGAAAGCACTATGGACTGTTACATTGCTATTTTTGCCTATGGATACCAGATGTTAGGCCCCAAATAGAGGAACCTTCTTTTAAGTTCAAATCAGGTTTAGGTTTGTTAAACCTTTAGAAATTCAAATAAGATCAAGATTCTACTGGAATTCTTTTGCATGGGCTTCCCAGGTGGCGCTAGTGGTAAAGAACCTGCCTGCCAGTGCAGGAGACTTTAGAGACGTGGGTTCGATCCCTGGGTCAGGCAGATCCCTGGAGGAGGGCATGTCTCTCCAGGATTCTTGCGTAGAGAATCCCATGGACAGAGGAACCTGATGGGCTACAGTCTAGAGGGTCGCACAGAGTAAGACATGACTGAAGCAACCTAGCATTCACGCATATTCTTATTATGCATAAAGCAAATGGCAGAGCTGGATAAACTAATTCCAAGTTCAGGAAGAGATCAGCATCTAGTCTTACTAAAGTAATTTTTAAATGTGGGTTAAGAAAATGTAGAAAAGAAGAACTTGGTTTTTTTACCTACCCCTACTCATCATTCCCCATCACCTCCCTCCCCAAGCTAATTAAGAATGACTTATTAAGATTTTAACAAGACTTGTTTATTCTGGCATTTAAAATCAGAAATAAATATAATTTACTTAAGTGCCATTAAGAGTAAAATTATTAGGCTTTTATACATATTGCATATAATTTTAGTCTTCCATGCTGATAATCATAATCATAAGCAGTGTTCTGTGATTCTTTTTCCTCAGATACCCGGAAAGTGGTACTGTAGAAATAAATGTCAAGGATCTTCGACCACGAGCTAGAACCACTTTGAGATGGAATGAACTAAATGTTGGTGATGTGGTAATGGTTAATTACAATGTAGAAAGTCCTAGTAATAGAGGATTTTGGTTTGATGCAGAAATCACTACATTGAAGACAATCTCAAGGACCAAAAAAGAACTTCGTGTAACTGTTTTCTTGGGGTAAGATTCTCTTCACTGATGCCATTTAATTGCTGAATTAAGAAATGTAATTTTTAAGTGTTAAGCACATGTTCTTTAATTTAAAAAAAGATGGAATCCATGAAAGATGGAAATTTCCATACCTCGAGGAAAACTTTTTAATAAATTTCTTGAATTTTTTATTAAGAATGACCCTTAAATCTCCATTGCTACTTTAAGGCTGGAAGTATTATTTGAAAGCACCTTGGAAATAATTGAACATGTTATTAGAGAAATTTTTGTCTACTGTCCAGGATTCTACTAGGCTAAACCAATAATATACAGATGTGTTTCAATACCTATGTTTGCTCTGAAGATGTGTTGATAGAATAGAAATGACTGTCTACCTAGCCAGCTGTCTGCTGGACTTGAAAGACTAGCAAAAATTTTCCTTTATAGTAATTTTATTTAACTTAGGAACTTAAAACCACCTTTGAAAAGAATTCAAAACGTAAAATGTCACCCAAGATTTCTATCACTCAGATACTTCCATCGTTAATTCTTTAAGAAATACTCTTGTATGTTTCCTTCAAATGGTACAAGTACTATGCATTGTTTCAAAGCTACCTTTTTACACTTGGAAAAATGTTGTCAACACTGTTTTGTGTTCAGTTCTGAAGAAAATGAGAAATAGTCACTAATTTACTTTTTAAAAAAAGTCTGCCAAAGTATTTCCAATTCTTTATCATGATGCTTAAGTAAAAACCTTGTGTATGCACTTTTGTGCATTTTTCTTTAGAATGAATTTTTAAGAGTACATTTGCTGTGTTGAGCATTGCGGATACTAGAACGACCCTGACAGTTTTCTTTTACTTAAGAGAAGCAGCCAAACTAACATACTTGTTAAGTTCTGGTTAACTGATTATGCATTGTACATATATATAAGGGATACATATATATCTAGTTTAATATTGAGATGACAAATCTAAGATTAAGCATCTGCTTATGATGAGTAATATAATACAGAAGTTGGTAAACTGTGGCCTGTTGGCTACCTGTTTTATGAAAAGAAATTTTTATTGGAACACAGCAGTGCCCATTTATGTTTTAGCTAAAACTGGCTTTTTTATCTGTGTATTCAACAGCATTGTTGAGTGGCTGCAAAAATGAACCTTAGCGAATTTTAAACTACTTACTCTCTGACCCTTCATGGAAAAAGTCTGCTGACTCCTAAGATAAAGAAAAAGATTGTGAGCTTTTATTTTAGAAAACCATTTCAGAACTTAGTGCAAACACAAGTGTGATTCTGTTGTCAGGCTAAGGATGTAATAACGCAATTAACAGATTTCTAAGTAGCTTGAAATTCTGACATGGATACAAATCATGAAGGAAAGGAGAAAGCATCTACATAAATTAGTTATATAGAGATTCTTATAATGTACATAGGTGTAGGAAGTGAAAAAAAAAAGCATGTATACACAGCAGTACTTGTAACATTGAGCTAAAAAAGCTTGCTATTTAAAACGTTTTCCTGAGTAATTTTGAGGTACAGTTAAAGAGTGGAGCACTCTGGCTTTAGGGACTAGAGAAAAGATTGAGTGGAAATTACAGATAGGCAAATATTGACTCATGAGAAAATGGTGGTATTTGAGGGCTGTCCCAAAATAAAACACACTGTCCTATAAAGGCTTACGTTTGCTGTCATTTAGGTTTTTACTAGACTTGTTAAGGATACAGGAGCCAAGAAAGGAGTCACTTTGGCTTGTGGATGGGAATTTTTTTTCATTGTTAGAAATCTTTTCCCTTCACTGGAAGGAGTTTGGTGCTGTTACAGACAGTGCTTCCATGACATTATACTTCTGTCCTGCTGCTTATGTGTGTTAGTTTCTGTTGGGTGAGTGTTGTCTAGAAGAAGATTGTAGAACTTGTGCATCTCTAACTTTAGTAGATAGAACCAAATATTTAAGTGGTTATACCAGATTCCACTTCGACCATAGTAAGTTCAAATTGCTCTGCATTCTTAACCACACTTAATTTTGTCAGACTTGAGTTTTTGGTACTCAGGTGAGTTTCTAATAATACACTATTGTGGTGGTAATTTACGCTTCCCTGACTATTAATGAGATTGAGAACCGTATGTTTATTGGCTATTTGGATATCTCTTGTAAGAATCCTGTTTCAAGCGTTAAGGATCCTGTTTCAAGCATTGGTATATGTTGTAGTTAATTAGGTAGTCTCTCATTGAATTTTTAGGAGTTCTAGTTATGGTAACTTGACCATTTCAGTTATATGTGGAGAAAATACCTGCTTCAATTCTGTGGCTTATCTTTTTTCCCTATGTTTGAATAGTAGTCTTAATTTTAGGTGGTCAAATTTATCAAAAATTTCCCCTTATGCTTATACTTTCTGTGTCTTGATTTAAGAAACCTTCTGAGGGTTGGTCAGGGTGGGAGATGGGTGAGAGTGGTTAAAAGGTACAAACTTCCAGTTATATAAGTTGTAGGGATATAATGTACAGCATGGTGACTATAGTTAATAATGTACTGTATATTTTAAAGCTGCTTAGAGAGTAGATCTTAAAAATTTTTATCACAAGGAAAAAATTTGTAACTGTGGGGTGTTGGATGTTAACTAATCTTTTTGTGGTAAACTTTTCTGTATATCAAGTCATTATGCTGTACACCTTCAGTTCAGTTTAGTCGCTCAGTCGTGGCCGACTCTTTATGATCCCGTGGACTGCAGCACACCAGGCCTCCCTGTCCATCACAAACTCCCATAGTTTACTCAGACTCATGTCCATTGAGTCTGTGATGAGACATCCAACCATCTCATTCTCTGTCATCCTCTTCTCCCACCTTCAATCTTTCTCAGCATCAGGGTCTTTTCAAATGAATCAGTTCTTTGCATCAGGTGGCCAAAGTGTTGGAGTTTCAGCTTCAGCATCAGTCCTTCCTATGAATATTCAGGACTGATTTCCTTTAGGATGGACTGGTTGGATCTCCTTGCTGTCCAAGGGACTCTCGAGTCTTCTCCAGCACCACAGTTCAAAAACATCAATTCTTCGGTGCTTAGCTTTCTTAATAGTCCAACTCTCACATCTGTACATGACTACTGGAAAAGCTTCATGTCTAGCTTTGACTAGACAGACCTTTGTTGGCAAAGTAATGTGTCTGCTTTTTAATAATCTATCTAGGTTGGTCATAACTTTTCCAAGGAGCAAGCATCTTTTAATTTCATGGCTGCAGTCACCATCTGCAGTGATTTTGGAGCCCCCCAAAATAAAGTCTGTCACTATTTCCACTGTTTCCCCATCTCTTTGCCATGAAGTGATGGGACCAGATGCCATGATCTTCGTTTTCTGAATGTTGAGCTTTAAGCCAACTTCTTCACTCTCCTCTTTCACTTTCATCAAGAGGCTTTTTAGTTCCTCTTCACTTTCTGCCATAAGGGTGGTGTCATCTGCATATCTGAGGTTATTGAGATTTCTCCCAGCAATCTTGATTCCAGCTTGTGTTTCATCCAGCCCAGCATTTCTCATGATGTACTCTGCATAGACGTTAAATAAGCAGAGTGGACAATATACAGCCTTGACATACTCCTTTCCCTATTTGGAACCAGTCTGTTGATCCATGTCCAGTTCTAACTGTTGCTTCTTGACCTGCATACAGATTTCTCAGGAGGCAGGTCAGGTGGTCTGGTACACCTTAGACTTAAACAATTGTATGTCAGTTATATCTCAGTAAAACATGGAGTGGAGCAGAGGGGAGAAACTTCTCCCTACTCATAGAACATAAAGATATTCTCCATTATTACCTTATAAAAGCTTAATACCAGCTTTCTTTAGCTCTTTAATCCACTTGAAGTAGGTTTTTTGGTACAATGTGAGGTAAACATTAGACTTGCCTTAATACATGTGAATAATCATTTTTCCTGGCATCATCATTTAAAAGGCCATTCATCCATCTGATCTCTATTTTGTATCATTGGTTTGTTTTGTATATCCTTACATAAGTTTCATACTTTCATAATATGACAGAGCATTCTAGTCATCTTGGTAACATCTACATAAAAACCATTAGGAATTTGATAAGTACAGGATTAAATCTAATCTATGAGTGTGATTTCTTTGCATTTATTTAGGTCTTTAATATGATTTTGTCATGCTTTTAATTAGGTTAGGCATGTGCGCTCAGTAGTGTCTGACTCTGTGATCCCATGGACTGTAGCCACCCCCAGGCTCCTCTGTCCATGAGATTCTCTGGGCAAGAATAATGGAATAGGTTGCCATTTCCTTCTCAAGGGGATTTTCCCAACCCAGGGATTGAACCCAGGTCCCTGTGTCTTCTGCATTGGTAGGTGGATTCTTTACCCCTGGTGCCACCTGGGAAGCCCTTTTTATTAGATTGGACCATATGAAATGTTTTTATAGATTCAAAATATTTGAATGTTGACAATTATATGACTCAGCCTGGTAGAATTCTCTCCAGAGGTCTGATCTTATGTGTCTTTTATTCTTATTTAGCCTCAGGTACCACTTGTTATAAGTAAATAAATTTCGTTTTTCTTTCTTACTGGTATGTAAATAACCTTTGATTTTGGATCCATTATCTTTACTAGAGTTATTAATTTTAATTTACATGTAGGTAGTTTTGGGGTTTTTATGCTTGTAATCATAATCTGTGAATTATGTTTGTGTTAGTCACTCAGTCATGTCCGACTCTTTGCGATCCCACGGACTATAGCCTGCCAGGCTCCTCTGTCCATGAAATTTCCCAGGCAAGAATACTGGAGTGGTTTGCCATTCCCTTCTCCATGAATTACATTTATGTGTTCTTTTTCCTTTGATCTTTAACTTTGTCTTCATTCACCAGTTGCCACTTGGTTGTTAGAAAGAGGTGGTGAGAGTAGGTATCTTTTTTTTTCCCCCACCCTGATTGCCAAGAAAAAACTTTGTTGAACATTTTACTAATACTTACAATGTTTGACAGGTATTTTGTAGGTATGCTTTCCTGGATTTGGCTTGACAGTATTTTGTGTAGGATTTTTCCATTTGGGTTAGTGAGTGAAATCTGTATATTATCTTTCTTATCTAGCTATCCTTTACAAATTATGTTGATTTTATAAAAATAGTGTGCTGTAATATTTTTCTGTTTTATGGTAGAATTTTGTGTCCTTTTCTTGAATGTTTATTAGAACTTCTCAGTTAAGGTCTTTGGGGCTGAGTTTTCTTTGTACAAAGTTGTTGTTTTTTTTTCCCCCCTGTAATGATTATATAGAACTATAAGGTGCAAAGGAAGAAGCAAATAGAGGACATGATTTTTAATCTGCCTTGGAGATTTGATAAGGGAACTTGGAGTTAAAGTTCATTATTGTTTCTAATTTTTAATGTGAGTACCAAAAGGTGAATATGCTTAAACTATCTAGTTAACACATTGTATTTTTCACTTGTCATTTCTATTTCTATTTGAGCTTTGAAGAAAATAGAAGTCTAGGGTTTAAATCCATTTTTCCAACTTTTGTTCACTTACTCTTGTTTACTTAATACTATATAAAATTATATTAGATTAGAGTTTCCTAAGTAGAATTTGAATCCTACTTAGCAAAAACAAAAAAAAAAATTTAACCTCAAACTATGAATATACTTAACGTATTTTGCATCTTTTTTATAGGGTTTCATTTACTAAATTTTATCTATACTTGTTTATCATAACATCGCTAGTGGTGATTTTATTATTGAATGTACCATTTTTACAGAATATAAACTTGATGTCCATATCAAGTTATAAATCAAAGTTTACTGTATTCCAACCATATTGGCCTCCTTATGTTGCTTAATCATACAAACATGCTCCTGTTTCAGAGCCTTTGCCCTTGACCATTTCCTCTTACTGGTCTACTCCACACCGGTATTCATTTGACTGGCTTTGTCTTTTGTTTTATTCTTTATTCAAACATCACTTTGAAAGACAACTTTCTTGATCATGCTGTGTAAAATCATACACACCCGGCATGGGTTACTTAAATTCTCCTTTAGTCTAACTGAATTTCTTTATGATACTGATTATCACCTGACATTTATTGTTCTCTCTTGCCCTACTTGTATTAGGTTCTTATTATTGCTGTAACAAATTATCACAGACTTTAGTGGCTTAAATTGGAGAAGGCAATGGCAACCCACTCCAGTACTCTTGCCTGGAAAATCCCAAGGACTGAGGAGCCTGGTAGGCTGCAGTCCATGGGGTTGCGAAGTCGGACACGACTGAGCAACTTCACTTTCGTGCATTGGAGAAGGAAATGGCAACCCACTCCAATGTTCTTGCCTGGAGAATCCTAGGGATGGCAGAGCCTGGTAGGCTGCCGTCTATGGTGTCACACAGAGTCAGACATGACTGAAGCGACTTAGCAGCAGCAGCAATGGCTTAAATAATACAACTTATTATTTTGCAGTTCTGTAAGGCAGAAGACTTACAAATTTTACTGGGCTAAAAGTATCAGCAGGGGGTTGTTTTCCATTTTGGACACTCTGAAAAAAAATATAGTTCCTTGCCTTTTTAAGATTTTAGGGGTTTCCCAGTTCCTTGGCCTATGGCCTACTTCCTCCATTTTTGAAGCCAACAAAGTTGTATCTTTGACTATTCGTTTTTAGTCACATCTTCCTTCAGGCTCTTTCTTCCCTCTTCTACTTTCAAGATCCCCCATGATTACCTTTGGTCTATCTGTATAATCCTATTTAAAGGTTATTAACTTCATAATGTCTGCAGAGTCCCTTTTGCCATGTAGGGTAATATATTCATAGGTTCCTGGGCTGATAACAGATATCTTTGGGGCATATTATTTCGCTAGTCATACCACTAGAATGTTAATGCTTTGATTTTTGTTTTTGTTGCTGTGTGTCAGACCCTGTTCTAAGAACTAGTTAAAATAGATATTCAGGAGATACAGTATTTCACAGAATCTGAAATTAACTTTTCTGTATTTTAACATCTATGAAATTAGGGTGTATCTTAAAATTGCTATTGGACTGACTAAAGTTGGGTTCTTTCAGATACTTGATTTTACTTCTACTAGTTACCTTGGAGTGCCATCTAACTTGAAGTTAAATTTTCTATATCTAGAAATAGGACTAAAGAAGAAAGTATAATATGTAATGGCTTTATGGATAGTATGTAACAGCTTTATGGTCTGACACTATAGCTATAACTGTAATACATGGAAGAAATATACACAGAAATTTTAAAGTATTTTCTATAATCCTAATGATAACTGGTGAAAATGTCTTATGTGTAACGTGGAATAAAGCAAAGAAGTACTTATAGCATTCTCATTTAGGCATCCCTGGTGTCTTTGAGAACTAGGATTTTCTGATTGTGAAAGAAAAGAGAAACAGATAAATAATTGCTTTGTCAAAAGCAAACTTACCCTTCAGTTCTGAATTTGAACAGAAACTGTTTGCATGAGCTCATGAGGTATCTTGTATATGTATTAATGTGTATGTCTCAATTTTGTAGGTTTGTCCACTAAAAAGACCTGAAAATAGCAATCAGTCCAGTTGCAGTAAGCTTTTTAGCACCTAAATTGTGGTCTTGAAATAACCATTTCCACCTAAAAGAAGGCTTCCCGGATAGCTCAGCTGGTAAAAAATCCACCTGCAATGCAGGAGACCCTGGTTCAATTCCTGGCTTGGGAAGTTCCCCTCTGAAGGGTTAGGCTCACCCATTGCAGTATTCTTGGGCTTCCCTGGTGGCTCAGACAGTAAAGAATCTGCCTGGAATGTGGGAGACCTGGGTTCAATCCCTGGGTTGGGAAGATCCCACGGAGGAGGGCATGGCAACCCACTCCAGTATTCTTAACTGGAGAAGCCCCATGGACAAAGGAGCCTGGCAGGCTACAGTCCATGAGGTCGCAAAGAGCCAGACATGACTGAGCGACTTAAGTGCACACACACACACACCCCTAAAAAACCAGGCTTCATTGGAGATAAGACGACAGGCTACAGGCAGAAATGTACCAGAAGAACTAGGGACATCTTGTCTCGCAGATAACAAGGAAGCCCACAAAGACTGCTAAACTCTTGTCAGAAAGATATGAGAGTCAACTGGCTGAAGATGAGACAATTTGACCATCATTAAGGCAAATAATAACTAAAGTGGATTGAAACACCTCAAATATGTAAACTCATAGTAATATGGAAACTGGTCACCTACATAGAATGTTTGAGAGCTATTTTTTTTTTTTAACTGCTAAAGAAAGTATTCCATTTTTTTGTTATATGAGCTATACAACTGAGTTACCAAATAATTGATGTGGTCATGTTTTTCTTTATGGAATTATTTCAGCAAATAAGTGAAAAGGGAGTGAAAGAACTAGAATATCAACATTATCCAATCCCCAGTGAATTAATCTAGTCGTTGAGCGTCTGTGGCTGCTATCATCATAGGAAAAGACAACTAAATAATTAGGTGCTTACTGATGAAAATAGACCTGTAGATGATTTTACTCAAAAAATGAACCTATTTGAGTAAACATTGAGAGGAAGTGTCAGCGGTTTTATTCTATAAAGAGCCAGATAGTGAATAGTTTAACCTTTGGCCGCCAGATGGTCTCTGTCACAACTCAGCTCTGCTGCTGTAGCATGAAACCAGCCATAGAGAATACATAAACGAATAGGCATAGCTGTATTCCAGTAAAACTGGAACACATTTTTTAAAACATGCCTCAAAGCCACAGTTTTTGACCTTTTCACCAGACCAACTACTGATTTACTGGAAACACAAATGACAGAAAAAACTGAAATGAACTTAGGGAATTCAGA
This sequence comes from Bos taurus, assembly GCF_002263795.3. NCBI lineage: Eukaryota > Metazoa > Chordata > Mammalia > Artiodactyla > Bovidae > Bos > Bos taurus. The sequence goes on along the minus strand of NC_037335.1, from coordinate 38,346,824 downwards.
TATCAAAATCAAAACCATGGGAAACTGTAGGACAAATGGTGGGGGTTCATCAACAAGTTATAAGGGAAAAGATTGGGAATTTAGTTTTTGAAACACAGAACTATATCATATACTTAGGGAGGAAGACAGGTGAGAAGAGTGAAGAAAATTAAGGTAAAGGTGACTCATGGGAGGGCGTGAAGAGGTTTTGACTTGGAGGGAGGATGTGAAGTGCTGAGGGAGTTGATAGTCCTGTCTCTTGTCATGGTTGATTACAAGGATATGTGCCTTTTACTTGGCTAAACTATACATCTGTCTATAAATTTTCTGCATTTGTTTGCATTCTACATTAGAAGTTTTAAAAGAAAGGTGAAATATTTGAAAAAGTCACCAAGCAAATAGTAACCAAAAAAACCAAAGGTACACTTCTGATACAAAATGCGTTAGTAGAGATAGAAATACCTTTCATAAGAACATTTAAGTATTCTTAGTCTGTATGTACCTAATAATATATCTTCAAAAATATAAAGCAAAATTTGGTAGATTAAAAGAATTATATAAATCTATAGTTATGGCAAGAAACTTTGAAGTATATGCAAATAGCTATAAATATGTTTGTGAAAAATATGGCTTAGTATTTGAAAGACTTTTCTTTGTAATGAGGTCATCTGTTTACTCAGAAACATGCATATTTATTGGAAATATGTTTAAATCTTTTATTTTAATTGGGAGTATAATTTTACCTTACCTTTAAATTTACAAGATAGGTGTCTTCTCACCAAATGATCTAAGTCTTGATTTTTTTTTTCCCCTAATATTAAAGTTAAATTTTAACTTCAAATATTAATCACTGGACTTTTCCTACTGTTGGAAACAGTAATTCAGTGATTAGAATAGCTATTACCCCATTTTTAGTAGTGTTCAGTGAGTTTTGAAACTGACTTTTAATTACTGTTTGCATATGGTTTAGATTTTGCTGACCTTTGTTCCTTTTTTAAACAGGGGTTCTGAAGGAAAATTAAATGACTGTCAGATAAGATTCATAAATGAAATCTTCAAGATCGAGAAACCTGGAGCCCATCCTCTTTCATTGGCAGATGGAAAGTTTTTAAGTATGGATCTTTCTTATGGGCCGAGACTGCATGTATTGTTCAGGATTGCCGTTTTGACTAGCCAGGGAATGACTTTTGAGGAAGTACAAAACTAAAAACCATACAAATTGATTTTCAAGACAACCATTTTGATATAAGATCAATTTGGTTTAATGGATTTTTATCAAATGATAAAATTTGTTTCCAAAGAGTATTTTCTCATCTTGGCATTTTATTGCCATTTTCTTGCTGTTTCCTTTATTATAGTCTGTCCAGATAAAAAACTCACTTTGGTAATGTGGCCATTTAAGATTAATAGTTAATAATGAGGCTTATTTTTATACTAGTAGAGCCTAAGAAGAATAATGCTGGTTGAGCCCTGAATTTCTGGGAGGTAATGAATGATTTATGTAATTGTTAGAATGTAGCCTCATCTCCTCATTGTATATAACGTAATTTCATGCAGCTAGTTGGTAACAAAGGTAGGACTAAATTCTAAGTCTTTTCCTTCATAGTTCAATTTCTATCTTTCCAAATAGGTTACAGTGTCTCATACTCTGTTAATTCTAATTTGTGTGTGTGTGTGTGGAGAACAATTCATTGAGCTTTTGCCATGTGTTGATGTCAGTGTCTCATATATTCTGGCAAAAGAAATATTCAAGATTAAAGAATCCTGCCTATCCTCTTCTTAACCACAGTTGTGCAGAATTAGAGCAAGACAAATCCTTTAACAGATTAATAACTAGACTTCCATGTTACTGGTTTAAGCCATACTCGTTTTTTGAGACTGCAATGCTAAATACATCTAGACTTGAATTAAGAACTTTAAGGCATACTGTGTATGATTGTATGGTTATATTCAAGGAATAAGGGTAACTTGTTAAGTAAATTTGTTTAATATGATTTGCTCTCAGTAAAACACAAAAGAAAAATTGACTAGGTTTTTCTTGTGTTTTCTCTGTCAGTATATCTGCATGTATATGTTCTTTGCCTAATGCTAATCATGTTATAGCTACGACTTTGAACTTCTGTGTAAGGAAACCATTTCAGAGCCACAGCCAGACTGCCAGTGATCACTCTAAACCAGAAATCTAAACATACCTTTGGCAACATGTCATTCTAGACATCTTTCTGTATCTGTATAATTCATCTTTGTGTGTTTATACAGTTCTGTATAAAAAATTTATTCTGCAGTTTCATTTTTTAATATATTTGGCTATCTATATTATAGTTCTTATAAATTTACCTCATTTTTCATAAAATTTATCCAACTGTTACTCTTTTGATACTTAAATTTAACTTGATGTTAGTGAGCATTACTATAAGACTTTTGTGTATATATATGTTTATTTTATAATTTCAAATGAACATTTTGGCAAAAAGTATTTTGGATTTAGATGGGAGAGACTGGCAGAGGAGGGGTGGGCAATAAGTGGAACCTGTTAGTTGCCAGAATTCTGAACCAACTGATAAGTAAGATTAAAAAAAAATCAACTGTTAGTACTGTATTTACTAATAAAGAGTATGTTGGGGGCATAGCAAAACCAAAATGGATTTGCTGACTTCTAACAGGTATACCCCTCCTAATTTAGTCCACCTGGGGAAAGATTTGGATCTGCAGAACAGATGATACCTAACACTTCCATTTCGGAACAACTTTGTTCAGTTATTTCACTGGAAATTTTAATATATCTAATGATGCCTCATGAGTTAACTGCATTACCCCTATGCATCTTGATGCACATTTGGGAAATAGTAAAGTCTTGCACTGAATTATTCCATATGGTTCTTTTTGTTTAAAAAAAAAAAGCTGTGTGCTATTCTCATGGGTTTTTCTTTATAAGATTCATAGACATAAAAATGATTTTAAGACTGGGCTTGCTATAATTTTGTTCTTAATAGGGAAAAATGACCCTGAATGTGACTCCTGTGGTGGAGACCCAAATAAGAAATGCCGTTCTTGCTCCTGTCATGTATGTGGTGGAAAACAGGAACCCAACATGCAAGTTCTATGTGATGAATGTAACATGGCCTATCATATTTACTGCCTGAATCCTCCTTTGGATAAGGTCCCTGAAGAGGAATACTGGTATGATTATCAGGGGATTTTTGTTGTTACTATGTAAGAATTGAATGTGCAATATGTATTTGAAACCCCAAAAGTAGATTTCTAAAGATACAAAAGTGTAAGAGGTGGATTTATTGAGAGACATACATGTCTTCTCTTGGCAGAGATGTGGTCCATCTCAGAAGACGAGTGGCCTGCATAATGTATACTGAAGTGCTTAAAATTGTATAACTAATGGTTATTTGGCATTGGTACCTTTATTCAGTTACTACAACAGCTTCTAAACTGATCTCTCACTCCTTTTTTTAATCCCTCCAGTCCTTTCTCCAATATGAGTCTATGTCCTTTCAAAAATGCAGATTTGGTAATTACTCCTTTGCTTCAGATGCTTTACATTACTGTAGAGAGCCTTGCACAGTGTTTTTTAGTTAATTTTTCCCACTGTATCTCTTACCACTTTCCTCTCTTATTTTCCCAAGTGGTCCCTAGATGGCTTCATGCAATAATGAGACTTTAAATACCAAGCAAATGGTTCAGAATTTATATTTTCAGACCCAGCCTTACCTGAACTTTATGTTCCTATATTCAACTGCTTGCTTGACTAGTATTACAAAATTAGTGACTCCAAGTGGAGATCTTGATGTCCACAAACGTGTCCACTGAAATCCTACTCCTCACTCAATCATCAGTAAATAATATCATTGTCTCATCCACCTGTTGAGGAAAAAGCTGAATTTCATTTCAATTCTCTCTTCTTCGTCACATACTCTACATCCAATAACATTAGCAAATCTTACAGTTCTACTCTCATTACCCAGTTCAGCCACCATCTGTACCCTGAACTGTATGTGTGTGTGCATGTATGCTCAGTTGTGTCTGATTCTACCACCTCATGGACTGTATAGCCTGCCAGGCTCCTTTGTCCATGGAATTTTTCAGGCAAGAGTACTGGAGTGGGTTGCCGTTTCCTTCTCTGGGATCTTTGTAACCCAGGAATTGAACCTGAGTCTCTGGCATCTTCTGCATTGACAAGTGGATTCTTTACCAGCTGAGTCACTAGGAACTCTATAGTAAATGCACAGCTAGTCGTCTTGCTTTCACATTGTCTACCAGCTATCCTTCCTGCCATAGCAGCAGAATGATCTAAATCCTGAATCAGAATACTCACCTGTTTAAAACCCCTAATGTCTTCCTGTTGAATTTAGGATAAAATCTAAACCCTTGCTGTCTGTGAACCGACTTCTGCCTACTTTTAATGTTCTTCAGAACATACTGTTCCTTATTATGCCTCAGGACCTTTACACTTAATGTCTCTTTGCTTGGACTCTTGATAGGTTTGGCTCTTCTAATCTCATCTGGAATAGCACTAACCCTGATGTATTTCCTTTATCAGTCAGTTCAGTTGCTCAGTCGTGACCAATTCTTTGTAACCCCATGGACTACAGCACACCAGGCCTCCCTGTCCATCACCAACTCCCAGAGTTTACTCAAACTCATGTCCATTGACTTGGTGATGCCATCCAACCATCTCATTCTCTGTTGTCCCCTTCTCCTCCTGCCCTCAATCTTTCCCAGCAATGAGGGTCTTTTCCACTGAGTCAGTTCTTCACATGAGGTGGCCAAAGTATTGGAGTTTCAGCTTCAGCATCAGTTCTTCCAATGAATATTCAGGACTGATTTCCTTTAGAATGGACTGGTTGGATCACCTTACAGTCCAAGGGACTGTGAAGAGTCTTTTCCAATATCACAGTCCAAAAGCATCAATTCTTTGGTGCTCAGCTTTCTTTATAGTCCAACTCTCACATCCATATGGAGAAGGAAATGGCAACCCACTCCAGTATTCTTGCCTAGAGAATTCCATGGACAGAAGAGCCTGGTGGGCTGCTGACCATGGGTTTGCACAGAGTCGGACACAACTGAAGCGACTTAGCATGCATTACATCCATACTTGACTACTGGAAAAACCAAAGCTTTGACTAGGCAGACGTTTGTTGGCAAAGTAATGTCTTTGCTTTTTAATAAGCTGTCTAGGTTGGTCATAACTTTCCTTACAAGAAGCAAGCGTCTTTTAATTTCATGGCTGCAGTCACCATCTGCAGTGATTTTGGAGCCCCAAAAAATAAAGTAAGCCACTGTTGCCACTGTTTCCCCATCTATTTACCATGAAGTGATGGGACCAGATGCCATGATCTTAGTTTTCTCCATGTTGAGTTTTAAGCCAATGCTTTGACTCTCCTCTTTCACCTTCATCAAGAGACATTTTGGTTCTTCGCTTTCTGCCATAAGGTTTCTTTCATCTGTTTCTGAGGTTATTGATATTTCTCCTGGCAATCTTAATTCCAGCTTGTGCTTCATCCAGCCCAGCGTTTCTTATGATGTACCATGTGTATATGTTAAATAAGCAGGGTGACAATACACAACCTTAATGTACTCCTTTCCCAATTTGGAACTAGTCTGTTGTTCCATGTCCAGTTCTAACTATTGCTTCCTGACCTGCATACAGGTTTCTCAAGAGGCAGGTCAGGTGGTCTGGTATTCCCATCTCTTTCAGAATTTTCCACGGTTTGTTGTGGTCCACAGAGTCAAAGGCTTTGGCGTAGTCAATAAAGCAGAAGTAGATGTTTTTCTGGAACTCTCTTGCTTTTTCGATGATCCAGTGGATGTTGGCAATTTGATATCTGGTTCCTCTGCCTTTTCTAAATCCAGCTTGAGCATCTGGAAGTTCACAGTTCACATGCTGTTGAAGCCTGGCTTGGACAATTTTGAGCAATACTTTACTATCATCTGAGATGAGCACAATTGTGTGGTAGTTTGAGCATTCTTTGGCATTGCCTTTCTTTGGGATTGGAATGAAAACTGACCTTTTCCAGTCCTGTGGCCACTGCTGAGTTTTCCAAAATTGCTGGCATATTGAGTGCAGCACTCTCACAGCATCATCTTTTAGGATTTGGAATAGCTCAACTGGAATTCCATCACCTCCACTAGCTTTGTTCACAGTGACGCTTCCTAAGGCCCACTTGACTTCACATTCCAGGATGTCTGGCTCTAGGTGAGTGATCACACCATCATGATTATCTGGGTCATGAAGATCTTTTTTGTATAGTTCTTCTGTGTATTCTTGCCACCTCTTCTTAATATCTTCTGCTTCTGTTAGGTCCATACCATTTCTGTCCTTTATTGTGCCCATCTTTGCATGAAATGTTCCCTTGGTATCTCTGATTTTTTTGAAGAGATCTCTAGACTTTCCCATTCTATTGTTTTCCTCTATTTCTTTGCATTGATCACTGAGGAAGTGATCTTATCTCTCCTTGCTATTCTTTGGAACTCTGCATTCAAATGGGTATATCTTTCCTTTTCTCCTTTGCCTTTCACTTCTCTTCTTTTCACAGCTATTTGTAAGGCCTCCTCAGACAACCATTTTGCCTTTTTGCATTTATTTTTATTAGGGATCGTCTTGCTCCCTGTCTCCTGTACAATGTCATAAACCTCCATCCATAGTTCTTCAGGCATTCTATCAGATCTAATCCCTTGAATCTATTTGTCACTTCCAGTGTATAATCATAAGGGAGTTGATTTAGGTCATACCTGAATGGTCTAGTGGTTTTCCCTACTTTCTTCAATTTAACTCTGAATTTGGCAATAAGGAGTTCCTGGTCTGTGCCACAGTCAGTTCTCTGTCTTGTTTTTGCTGACTGTATAGAGTTTCTCCATCTTTGGCTGTAAAGAATATAATCAGTCTGATTTCGGTGTTGACCATCTGGTGATGTCCATGTGTAGTGTTCTCTTGTGTTGTTGAAAGAGGGTGTTTGCTATGACCAGTGCATTCTCTTGGCAAAACTCTATTAGCCTTTGCCCTGCTTCATTCTGTACTCCAAGGCCAAATTTGCCTGTTACTCCAGGTATTTCTTTTATACCTTTATATTTACGTTATAGCACTTACCATTTTCTGAAATTGATTCCTTGTGTGTACTAGTCTTCCTTAACTATTTACAAATATTTTAATCACAAACATTTATCCCTATCCAGTGCTAAAATAGTTCCTAGATTCATAACAGACCTGATGAAGAGATGGATCCCAGGGATGACTATAATTAGAGGACTCTTAGATTACTCTGTGAAGTATTTCTACATTCATATTGAGGTCCTTAACCTTACATCTTTTCTACTTCTCCAAATCACATTGTCTGGATATTTAGTCTCTGAACTCATTTTCTCATTAGAGATGATACCTGCTTTCACCATAAGATCTTTGATAAAATTATAGTTAGAAGGTTGGCATATCAGGTAAAGCAGTCTTTCTTAAAACAAATTAATTTTTGGAAGTGTTCCTGATTTCCAGATTAGTAGGGATTTTACTTGATAATATTCATTGCCTTATCACACGTAATTTTGCCTTGGATTTATTTCTATATCTCACTGCCCAGCTAATTTTCTCAAGGTCTGAATTGTCTACGTATCTTGTCTATAGTACTAAACATAACGTCTCATAATTAGGTATTCACAATTAACTAGTGGGTATAGATATCATCATCTTTGTGAAAATATAGAAAAAGAAATCTAAGATTAATGGGTGGAATGGCAAGTTGATCTTTGGATATACCCAAAGTTTCCATTTCTTTGTGACTCAAAAATTGCCCCATTTCATTCTATAGATATACTTATTCTTTGCTTTTCAAAAATGATAACAAGGCAGCCTATAATGGTGTATACGTTACAGTGGGCTTCCCTGGTGGCTCAGTGGTAAAGAATCTGCGTGCCAGTGCAGGGGACACAGGTTTGATTCCTGGGTCAAGAAGATCCCCTGGAGAAGGAAATGGCAACCCACCCTGGTATTCTTGCCTGCGAAATCCCATGGACAGAGGAACCTGGCAGGCTACAGTCATGGGGTTTCAGAGTTGGATATGGCTTAGTGACTAAACAACAACAAACAACCCAAGTTACAGTACAGTGACAACCACAAATAGGCTAAAGGATAAACAACTGTAGAGAATTAAAATTGAGCTAGAGACAAACATCCTTTAATCCAGTATACTTGTTATAATTGGCTATAGATTTTTTACTTTGAAAATTGTAATAACCAGTTCAGATAGGGAGATATATCAGTTGCCATCGTTCATTGTTCAGTCTAGATTCATCTATTCTTACCATTTTTGTTTTAATGGTAAAAAATTGAAATGAACAATGTCTACGTTGAGAGTTAGTGATAAGATTAGAGTTTATGGTGTCATTTGGATTGGACAGCCTTGTTTGGCTTGTGTACTGAATTTGATAATAAAATATTAAGTTCTCTAAAAGAATGGAAAGCTTAATCATGTAAATATTTTGGAAAGTTTAGTACTGAAATGCCAACTGAAACTCTAATATGCACTAAATATTCAGTTCAGTCGCTCAGTTGTGTCCGACTCTTTGCGACCCCGTGAATCTCAGCACCCCAGGCCTCCCTGTCCATCACCAACTCCCGGAATTCACTCAGACTCACGTCCATTGAGTCAGTGATGCCATCCAGCCACTAAGTATTACACATCTTAAAAGTTATTCTAAACTAGAAAGGCCATTATTTGTTATTGACATTAATATATTATCAAAATTCTTTTTTTTTTTTTTTAAAGGTATTGTCCTTCCTGTAAAACTGATTCTAGTGAAGTTGTAAAGGCTGGTGAAAGGCTCAAGATGAGTAAAAAGAAAGCCAAGATGCCATCAGCTAGTACTGAAAGCCGAAGAGATTGGGGCAGGGTAAAGAAGGAAGTCTTTTTCTTCCTAGCTATAATGTTTATAATTGTAGTGCAAGTTATAATGTTTCGATTCCAGTAGTAGTAATGATATAAGTGATAATCTGAAATGTTAACAAATAACAATATTGACTAATCATATACATTGTTGGGATGTGCCTAATGGCCCAGTGGTTAAGCCTCTGCTCTTCCACTGCAAAGGGTATGAATTCAACTCCTGGTTGGGGAACTAAGATCTTGCATGCTGAACAGTGTGGCCCCCAAAAAAGGGAAAAAAAATTGTTAAATATTAATCATTAATTGTAGAGTTTTATTTTATCTGCATTTTATGGGGATTGAGGGCTTTCTTTAAGATTTAAAATAGCTGATTTCTCAAACAACTTGTTTGGTACCTTGTAGGGAATGGCCTGTGTTGGTCGCACTAGAGAATGTACTATTGTTCCTTCCAATCATTATGGACCTATTCCTGGAGTTCCTGTTGGATCAACTTGGAGATTCAGAGTTCAGGTATGTTTCTGATTGGCTTAGTCAAAAGAGTAAAATTGGGTATACCTCACATTGTAGCAGTGTTAATATTAGTTGATTCTAAGTGAACTAATGTAGGTAGTATCATATGGCATTCACTTTTTAAAATGAACAATTTCCTGTAGGATAATTAGGCACTTCCTCATAGCTTAGCAGACAGAGGAACATAACATCGTGGACTTGGGCATCATCTTAGCCTTTGTATCACTTTGTTTTATTTTTCTGTTATTGTTATACTCGTTAAAGTTATTATTCAGTATTCTGAAGAATTTTCCTTGCCCAAAATGCAATATTTGAAATAGATCTTCCGTCATGCAGTAAGTTCTCATTTAATGTTATTGATCTGCAAGGAAGCTCCCTTAGATAGTATTATTCTTCTCAGTGAATATTAAGATACTGGTCAGAGGAAATGTCATACAGTCCAAGGATTTGATTACTTCCCTTTTTATCTTAAAGAAGACTCTTATAGTTTTCTAATTACTTCTTTAGAAAGATAATTTTTTCATTGTGGAAAATTTAATGTGGGGAAAAAAAAATCTCTTAGTTTCCAGTTAGACAGGGTTCTAAACTTTCAAGAGCTGAATAGTGCTGGTGCTTAGAACTTTGATGAAATTCTATGATTAAAATAATGTAATACATATACTTAGCTTGAAATGTTGAATACTAGTGTATGATTTATATTTTAAAAACCTACTCTCTTCACCCATTTTCTGTTTCTAAAAGACAGTCACTTTAAAGTTACTTCTGAATTTACCTCCTTATATCTAAATAATATATGGCTTTTGTCTGTATTTTGGTTTTGTTAACCTCTTTCTGTGGAAGACAGGCATTTAGTTTAACAAGTACTGTGTTTTTTACAAATGGAAAGTTTTTGGCAACCCTTTGTCCAACAGGTCTATTGGTGCCATTTTTCTGATAGCATTTTAAAATTAAGGTATGTACATTTTTTGGACATAATGCTATCAAGCACTTAAGACTACAGTATAGTGTAAATAGTGGCTTTTTTATATACCGGGAACCCAGAAAATTCATGGGGCTTGCTCTGTTGTGATATTCACTTTACTGCAGTGGTCTGGAACCAAACCTGGAATATCTCTGAGGTATGCCTGTACAATAATATTTATTTTTTATACTATGCATTATTGATAATATTTAAATATAGAATAAAAGTTATAAAATACACTTCATTTTAGTTGCTCAGTTGAGTCCGACTTTGCAACCACATGGACTGCAGCATGCCAGGCTTCCCTGTCCGTCACCAACTCCCACTTAATTGTCTTGTTCTTTGGTTATTTTTTTGTTTTGTTTTTAATTTTTTTTCTTTTTGTATACCTGTCATTCGTTCCCAAATTCTAAAAACCTCATTAATATGGTCTAAGATGACTTTGAAGCCATTGACTTGAGCAACTAGAAGGATAGATTTGCAGTTTAGGAAATAGGGAAGATTCAGCACAGATATATTTTTGGGTTGTTCATAAAGCTGAGAATCAGATGGTCTTTGCTTCTAAAGTACTTGGTATTTCCAAGGCCTAAATCCAGGTTCTGTTGTTTTTATCATCTTCTCATTGACTTCTAATGTACCTCTTTACCCAGCACACTATACAGGCTTGAATTTCAGTTTCCCTTACTCTGAGAACAGTTGTGTAATAAACAAATGAATAGAATACTTCTCTTGGGGAGTTTGAAGTACATGAAGAAGTGACACTTAGTTTAAGTGAGGCAGAATTAAAGGTATTTGGGGAAATGTAGTAAGCCCATTGCAATAAACTAAAAATGAGTGATATGTTTGAGTATTACTGAGTAGTTGGGCTTAGATGTATAAATTCCATAAAGAAGAAACTGGATATAAGGATGAGAAAGTAGGTAGGAGCCCAGTTGAGAGAAGGTAACATATAATACTTAACTTGGGCTTGATATACTATTATGACCATTTAATACATGTTAAGCAGTTGAAAATTAAAAGCAGATTTATTCTTTAAAGGGTTATTCTGTTTTTGATGGGTAGAAGGAATTTGAAGGAACAAAGCTGGAGGCAGTGAAAAAGGGTATGTTTTTTAAGTATTCATGACTCAAATTAGAATTATATCAGTGAATGTGGAAAATGATGGATTTGAGAAGATTAGGAAGTCAAATGAGCAATATTTACAACCAGATGGGTTTGAAGAATACAGAAAAATGAAGCTGAAATAACTGTTGCCTGTCTGACTTGACTGGGCTTCTGCCTGCAATGCAGGAAAACCTGGGTTCAGTCCCTGGGTCCGGATGATCCCCTGGAGAAGGGAATGGCAACCCACTGCAGTATTCTTGCCTGGAGAATTCCATGGACTGAGGAGCCTGGTGGGCTACAGTCCATGGGTTGCAGGGTCAGATATGACTGAGCGACTAACAGTTTCACTTTGACTTGACTAGGGAACAGTACCATAATGAAAGATGAGAAATGAGGAGTTCTGGAATACTGATAGTAAATTATTTTTCACCTGAATTGAGCTGGAATTACACAGGATGATGATTATTTAATAGTTATTTTGAAACTCAAAATTCTAGGCCTGAGCAGTTTTACGAGTCATTACTTCAGTACCTGAGGAATATATAGTTGGGGAGAAGTCAAGTCTGAGCAAAACATGGAATTCTGGGTGACATTCGGTTCTTAATTGGAAGCTTTTAGGATACAGTAACATATGTGAAACCATTTTGTAAATGTAACTTAATGAACTGTTTGAAGGTATTTTGAGTCTCACTTGATGTTATAGGTGAGTGAAGCAGGTGTCCATCGACCCCATGTTGGTGGAATTCATGGTCGGAGTAATGATGGCGCTTACTCTCTCGTCCTGGCTGGTGGATTTGCAGATGAAGTAGTAAGTCATGATGCAACCTTGTTCTTTAGAACCTGTCTTGATTATTCAGTAAAATACAGAAGCTTTGTCCAGGATAAATCCCATCTCTTTAGCATCACTTTTGTGTTGAAGTGGTCAGTTCTATACAAGTAACATAGTAAATCAGTCAGTGTCTTTAATCATTTCTTGTGCTGATTACTGCAATGAAAATAGTCACATTTTCTTTAGAGCTCATTTTAATTTGGGGATAATTGTAGATTGACAATTATTAGAAATAATACAAAAATGTCTGTGCCCTTTACTCAATTTCAGCCAATGGTAACATCTTGCAAAACTATAGCCCAATATCACAACCAGGATACTGATACTGCTATACATTCAGGACAACATTTTCCTTACTGCAAGGTCCCTCACATTGCCCTTCTTTAGCCATCATACTATTTCTGCTTCCCCAATATCCCTTAACTCTAGACAACCACTAATTTGTTGTCCATTTCTATAATTTTTGTCACTTAAACATTTTTTATAAATGGAATCTTCTAGTGTATAATCTTTGGGATTAGGTTTATTCAGTCAGCATAGTCCTCATTGTGGCATGTGTCAATGGTTCATTCCTTTCTATTGCTCAGTAGTGTTCCATTGATATAGGTGTATCACAGTGTAACCATTCATCCATTGCAGCAAATAATGCTGCAGTAAACATTTGTGTACAGGGGGTTTTGTGTGTATAAATATGAGTGTTTGTTTCTTTGGGATAAATGCCCAGAAGTGTAATTGCTGGGTTGTATGGTAGTTGCATGATTAGTTCTTTAAGAAACTGCTCGCCCCTCAAAAAAATGGGGAGGAAAAAAAGACCTGCCAAACTGCCATTGTGAAGTCAATCCAGATACCATCTGGAAGACCGTATCTAATCAATTTAAGAAGTATTCTGGACTTTTTAATATGTACTTTTTATTAGACTTTCTTCAAATGATGTATACACTGAAGATGAATTCCTTAATGCCTTATTCCTTAAAATATAAACCTCAGTGTTGAATCAACAGTGTTTAACCCAAACCTCAGTTTGGATCTGCAAAGGGTCCCAAAAGTTTTAGGACATATAAAAACACTTAAAATCATGAAATTTTAGTTCTGATTCTTAGTCCAAAGGAAAAATTAGATGAAAAACCTTTATTACAAGCAAGAATGAAGTAAATAAAATCATTATATTCAGTCTGAATTAATTAATCTTGCATTGAAGAACGACTATTAAGATAGCGTTAGTAGAAGTCATTTACATACTGATGGTTTTCTTAGTTTAAGCACTGAATCAGGTAGAAACTTAACAATAATGATACAAAATTGTAGTTAAATTCTTTTCTAACTTTCTTCTTAATTATATGCAGTTGTCTTACCCAAATATAACTTGGGTAAACCCATAGATTTTGAAATGTGAGGAACTTACAATGCTATTAGGATTATAAATTTGAAAGTTATCATCAAACTTGGATATGGTATAGATTGCTGTTGAGAAATCAGTTTTGGAGTATTTATTAAAATGATGCCCTGTAAAGAACCTACAAACATAGTATTGATATATTTATTTTAATAACATTGAATTAATATTCCCAACCTATAAGACCTTATTTTGTAACATTCTATAGATTATTTGTATATCACAAGAATAGCTATGTCTGGAGGTGTTGGAAGCTATAATATTAAAATGAACTCTTTAGATCAAGTGATACACCTTGACGGTATATTACACACAAGACTGTATTTGAATTTTCCCTTATTTTGGTAGATACCTTGAGAGAACATGTCAGCTTATAACATCCTAACCAAAGTTCTGGCTATGAAATAAGAATGGGTGAAATCCTACCTGGATTTAGATGTTTAATGCCAAAAATGTTCTTCTGCAGGACCGAGGTGATGAATTCACATACACTGGGAGTGGTGGTAAAAATCTTGCTGGTAATAAAAGAATTGGTGCACCATCGGCTGATCAAACATTAACAAACATGAACAGGTACTCTTTATTGTTGGAGTTTATAAAAATTGTTTAGAATTTGGGCTTTGTATTAACAGTTGGAATATAGGACTATAATTTATAACTTACACTGTAGAGAAGAATCCTAAAGTGTAAGTTAATATAGCTAAAATAAAAATCTTATTACCTGATTAGTATATAAATACTTATAAGCTTTTAACTTATTTTTATTACTCTTTTTTAAATGACGTAATTCCCAGTCTTAATATGTGTGCTTTGCATTTGGAAACATGTTGAAAACTTTGAAGAAAAGAAACCTATATAATTTAAGTGAAATTAAGGTGAAGATGGCTTGTCTACTACCACATAGGTCAAATTTTGTTCTACTAAACACAAATTTATCTTTTAAAGTGACAGACTTCTTATTAGAAGAGACTAATGTGAAATAGGGTTATGTTTGGGAGCCACATTTATGTGCATGAAACATCAGATAACTTAATCAGAACTACACAAGGTGCTTTTAGAATTTATGTCTTTTAAGTGTCTAAAAAAAAATCATTATGAAAGAGCCACCTTGTGCCAACTTTATCGTATAGAAGTATTTATGATATTCCAGCTTCATTGGAATATAAAGTTTAACTTCAAATGTTGTATTCTGTAAATGCATGCTAGCACCAGAAATAGATTAAGTGACCCAAACCATCAGATAGCAATGACCACGTTGTAACTTGTCATAGTGATAATTTTGCAATGATAAAGTTGAAATTTTTTGTGTTTTATTATTAAGAATATTTTGTGAAATATTGAATAAAAGTGAGTTTTGCTTGCCTGAGTCTAAATCACTCAGTTTTAAGTAGTGTGCCCTTAATTTCTGATTACTATGTGAAGAATATACTTTGTGGTTTCAAGACTTTTATTGTATACCAAGTTATATAGAATCTGTTTTTATGTCTTCCTTCTATATTATTTCTGACAGTAGGATTATTATATTGAACCAGCAGAGGAGACAGGTCAGATTTGCTGGTGAAAACATTGTTGAGGTAGAAGTCTAGTCCCTATGCAGTCTTTTGCTAATGAGGAAGCAATTCTTTAGGAGGAATGATCTTAAAAAGAATTAGAAATATTTTGATGTGTATTGTCAATGTATCTTGAATTTGCAAAAAGGCTTTTTCATGTCAAATCTGAAAATTATATATTTTTTAAAATAATAAGATTATTTGACTTGAATGAAACTTCCTTTGTAACTACCTGCACTTGTACATGAGAGTTTCTTTTCAAGCTTGGAAAAATCTAATAAGTATACCCTGTTTATCATATGTTACAATCTCAGAAAATAATTGACAGACAGTAAAAATGTCTATATTAATGAAGAAGGTAGTGAAAATGAAATAGTAACTCAGAGAACAATTCAGGATTAACTTATCACAGAGATGTTAACATTCCTTCACTTAACTTATACACTGAGCTGTGCGTACGCCTTGTGATTGTAAAGACCTCTTCAGCAAAGATACCTATGTGTCTTACTATAAACATGAAAACTGGAGTAAAAGACCCTTAGCTTTGAACCATAGTATATTCTTTCCTGGAGTGTATATGGTCTAATTCCTTTTTGCTTCTCTACTGAGAGGTAGTTTGATACCTGCTCCTTGGTTTTAAGAAGTTTGTTCCTGTTTCTTCTCAGCTCTTCCACTTTATGAAACTGAAAAGGGCAGCAGGTAACCTGACCATCCTTTATCGGGACAATTAGAGGCAACCGATTGAGCTGTGGACAGAGTATTGGAAAAGCCTTTTGTTTTGCCTAGTTTCATCCTCTTGGACTCTTTACACAGACTTGAACAGACTGCACACTTACGTGAAACTGGAAGTGAGTTAATAATCCCAGTTAGTGGTGGCAGTCATTATGACGGAAGGTACCTGTGGCACCAAAGCATTCTACTCATTAACAGGAAGATAGTACATATCTCTATCTCAGTTCTTTTAGGGGATGAAGTATATGTATCTCAGTAGATATTCCATAAATAATACCAATGCTGGAATTGATGGCTACAGTTTCTTCTACCTGACAGGGTTTTAATGCATTTCTCATATGAGATTTTAACCAAAAAATGATAACTTGATGAGTTTTAATGACACCTAAAAAATTTTTTTTATAACAAAACACTTAAGTTCATTTACTTTAACTATGATAGAGACTATAATAAATGAGTCATTTAGTCCTAATTTTATTTTTTTGAGCCTGCATAAAAAGAACTATATCCTGGAAAAAAGTATTTTGTTCATATCTGATTCAGATTTCAGGGGAGGGTGTCTGTATATTTTTAACCTTAAATGTTCTCAGTGGATTCTTTGCACTTAAGTTAGGATACAGGTGTCTTACAGAAGGAATCCTCAACCTCACGGATCTCATGCCTGATGATCTGAAGGTGGAGTTGATATGATAATAATAGAAATAAAGTGTGCAATAAATGGAATGTGCTTGAATCATCCTGAAACTATCCTCCCCACCCCCATTCCATGGGAAAATTGTGTCCCATGAAACGGGTCTCTAGTGCCAAATAGGTTGGCTACCACTATCTTAGAGGAAAAATACTAACTTTAAATAGTTCTAGTTTGTCTTGGAGAGCAGGACTATGTTTCCCCAAGAATAACATCTAATAACCTTACTGATTAGTTACTACGAGATGAGTACACATACTAAGGAAGGTTCAGCTAAATCAAGTGCTGCTTCCAGCTCAGGGTTCCTCCTTGTTCATGTGTCATCAGTAAAATGTAGTGATCTTGAGCAGCCAAAAATCTTTATTGTCATGATTTAGCACAGGTATTTGAATGCTTCAGTTTTATTTAAACTTATCTTTTTACTGGAAATCTTTAAAGGATATCTTCATATTAAACTTGTTCTTTATTATCTTGTAAACTTTAAGGAATCTCTGTCTGGAATATGCAAAGTAGACCAAGAAAGGTCATTTGTACCTTGCAGACAAATTTATTTTTCTGGATTTCTTTCTACATTATTCCAACAATTTAACCTTATTCCCTTATCAAAAATAATGGTTACAGCAGTCAACTTGCTTTAGTTTTCCAACTTTCTCCCTTCCCTCAACAACGTTATTTAAAGAAAATTCCATGTATTTCTAGTTGTTTTCTATTATACGTGGCACAGATGTTATTACTTTCAGAAGAACCCTACAGGCTATCTGAGAACCAATCCCCTGGCTTGGGGGTGACATCAGAAAACTGATTTGTCTTCTCTGCTGGTGGGGGAAAGCATAATCCTATTATCTGGAATAATATGGAAAGAATCATAGAATCTTAACCATCAGGTAAGGCATAATTCACCTTTTAAGTTAGCTAATGATGTGATTATATACTTGAAGAAAGATTACTTGGTATAAAGACTTTGTTTTATTTTTTAGGGCATTGGCCCTAAACTGTGATGCTCCATTGGATGATAAAATTGGAGCAGAGTCTCGGAATTGGAGAGCTGGTAAGCCAGTCAGAGTGATACGCAGTTTTAAAGGGAGGAAGATCAGCAAATATGCTCCTGAAGAAGGCAACAGATATGATGGCATTTATAAGGTGCTCTATCTGGCATGACATCTTGTTAGTCATTCTTCTGGGCTTTCAAGACAGGGTTGCCACAGGGAACTGCTCTACTGTGGGTGGGCTAAAGGAAACAATAGAGCTTCTTAGTTGGTCTTTCTACTTTTTCTAGAAATAAAACAGGCACAAAATGAGCTCTTAATTTTGATACTTGTCTTTTAAGACTTACCTAAAGTCCCTAAAGGCAAAGTTATATTTGGGGTTAAGTTTTTTATAAGTGATATTCTCTTATGATAAAACTGTTCAAATAACTTGGCCGTTGTAAATATTGAATTCTTGTATCTTCCAGAATTATTCTAACTAATAGATTTTTCAAAGTAGAGCACATTATAATTTTAAAATAGGATGCATTCTTTGTTTTAAAAACGAAGGCATCTACTGCCACCATTTTAATCTACTATGTAAAATTATATTAATGAACATAATCTTGCTACAACTTGAAATTTATAGCAGTCTGTCCTTATGGGAATTATCATAATTAAGAAATAAAGTCAAAACAATATTTTAGTGCATACTTCTACTTACTATTCCAGCAAAGCCAGTATCTTTCAAAGT
This sequence comes from Bos taurus, assembly GCF_002263795.3. Taxonomy (NCBI): domain Eukaryota; kingdom Metazoa; phylum Chordata; class Mammalia; order Artiodactyla; family Bovidae; genus Bos; species Bos taurus. The sequence continues at coordinate 38,328,474 of NC_037335.1, read as the reverse complement.
TGCATTTAGTTCTGCCAAGTTTACTTAGAACACTAACGTGACATTATGATTAAGTCTAAACTGTACATCTCAAACTAGCTGAAATATTATGATTTAGGTGGTGAAATACTGGCCAGAGATTTCATCAAGCCATGGATTCTTGGTTTGGCGCTATCTTTTAAGGAGAGATGATGTTGAACCTGCTCCTTGGACCTCAGAAGGAATAGAACGGTCAAGGAGACTATGTCTTCGTTTACAGGTTAGATTACATTTGTCTAGGCTACATGTATGTTCATAAAAATGTATGCCTGTGTACTATCTGTGTGCCTTAACACTGGATATAACCCACAGCAGTTGATCAGTGGACTGTAAGGGGTGAGGAATGAGATCACACAAGTATAGGAAAGGAAAAGAAGTAAAAAAACAGCCTCCTAGGTATCAAACTGCCCTAAGACCAAGAATTGTGCTTGGGGAAAACTGGGCTTGACAATGAAAAGTAAAATACATTTGACCCTTGAACAGTACAGGCATGAGCTAAATGGGTCCACTTATACACGGATTTTTTTTTTCAATAGCAAATATTGCAGTACATTTCTGCAGTTGGTTAAATCCCCAGATGCAGAAGGCCAACCATAAGTTACTCATTTTTGACTTCTGTACAATTGGCCCCACCCTAAATTCCTGCATTGTTCAAGGGTCAACTGTATTTCCAATTCACTCTGGACTTTTAAGTATGAGGGAAAGGGATACCTGAAATTGAGGTATAGGAGGCCTTGAGAAGGGAAGTTTTATCCTAGAGGGCACAGGGGGTGTGTCTCTGGTAGGGGAAGGGGGGAGGTGGCTTATAAGAGTGGTCTGCTTTCTACCCTTCTCACTTTTCCTCACCCCTTTTCTCTCTCCCCCCTCCAAGCTGCTTCCTTGTCCTGTCACCACCTTTAGTGCTTTGCCTTTTTTTTTCTCTTTGCCCATGCTTAGCTGTTAACCCATGTAAGACTTTGTTAGTTTTGTGTGCATAATGGATGGTATGGCTACATTCCCCCTCCACTGCCTATACACCCTAGACTTTGTCCCTGACACTGACTTCAGAGCATGGTTTGAGTTTATCCTCCATCATTCCCCATCACTGTGCTTCTCGTAAAGACTACCAGCTTTGTCATTTCCCCTGGCTCTGCCCACACTGCATGTGTAGGGGCTGAACTATGGGCAAGTGTCTGACCACACAGGCAGGTGAGTGTGTCTCTTCTAGTGCAAGTCTGTTTTTTTGTTTTGTTTTGTTTAGTTTTTTCTTTTTAAACTCACGGAATTGTTTAAATGAGATCCGTCAGCTGCTAAAATAACTGCCAAAATCATTCCTTTTATAAATACTTTTAAAACCTATTGTTAAATCCATTTTCAAAACATTTTTTTTTTCAGGTCTACTGTTCAGCAGAGCAGTATTCTAGATAGGTTAAATGTGAAACAGTTGAACAGAAAGAAGCATGTAAGCCAATCAGCTATGATGAGTTAATATCATTGAGACTTGTAACATTTTGAGCTTTAAATATGAGTGTTATCACAAAGCATGTCCAAAAAAATGTATAGCCAATAAAACACAAGGGTAACTGGGTAGAATTTACTCCTTAAAGTCTTACCTTTTAGTTGATAAAGGATTCAGTAGTGGCTTTAGGTCTTCTAAAAGCTCTCCTGCCTTACCCTATCTGCCTGTTAATTTTCGGAGGCAGAGACTTACCTTTCTATCTAATTCTACTTTCTTCCTCAAACTTTTTAAGCCACCTAGTCACAACTTGTAGACTGTTCTTTTCTCTTTTCAGTCTGAAACTAAGATCATGATGTTATAAAATAGAATATCTTTACAGTCAAAACTATATTCTTACACTGAATTGGGGGATTTTTAATAATCTTTTGTCCTTTGAATTCTGTTTCAATGTCTGTGTCCTTTATATAAATCCTTTTAATTTAGGGAAAGTATAGATCCCTCCCCATTCCCCTTTAACCTCTCTTCTCTATGAAGGTTAAATCTACATTGCGCTTTTTCCCCTCATCAGTATCCAGTAGGTTACCCTTCTGATAAGGAAGGGAAGAAGACCAAAGGACAGTCAAAGAAGGCCAGAGGAACCTCAAAAAGGCCATCTGCAGATGGTAGGTAATGATCTAAGGATGTAAATACAAATAACTTAGTTTTTAATAAAGGGAAATACTAAGAGTAAGCTGAAAACTCATAAGAAATTAAAAGAAAAGGGGTTTTTTTTGTGTGTGTGTATGGTGGGGGTGGAGTGGGGTGGGATATTTGTGTATTTGAAAAATGTCAGAGCCTAAACAGCAAAGTATCCTAAACTATGGGAAAGTTAGATGCTGCTTTATGCTTGTTATCTTCATGTTAAGCATAACTGGTGCCGGTTAACTCATCTGCTTAGAACCACTTGTAGTCTGCTGATATATTTTTAAATAAATCTAGATGATTGTCCAAGTGCCTCCAAAGTCCTCAAACCATCAGATTCAGCAGAAGCAGTTGAGGCTTTCCAACTGACCCCTCAGCAGCAACATCTAATCAGAGAAGATCATCAAAACCAGAAGCTATGGGATGAAGTTCTTGCATCTCTTGTGGAAGGACCAGTATGTAAAGATTTTTTAAAAGAGTTTCTAATATTAATAAATGATGAAAAATAATTTCCCTATGAATTATCATTTTCACAAGGCAGTTAAAACTTGATCCTTTTATCCAGGCTTCTCATTCAGTTGCTCCTTTCAGAAATGAGGCAGCACTCAAATGCTTTTAAGTTGATTTTAGGCCTCTTAGATGTTGGTTTTTTGACTACTTTGTGCTTAAACTGTATGAGGTACTGTTCATAGGGAGCATTTTCAGTTGTGAAACACATTCAATTTAATCTAAACCTCATCAGGAAAGTTTTGTTCCAAGTTACCTAATAGAATAAGTCTTAAGCAGTTCAGCACAATTTTCAGTGCTCGTATGTTTAGCCTAGGAGTAAAATAAAAACCAGCATTTAAGTATTTCCTGTGTTTTTTATTTTTTTGTTTTCTTTGATAATCATAACATTTTAAAGTGAAAAGGAATTTCAAGTTTAACTGATATCTGGGTTTTGTGTTAAGCTGTGTTTGCAATGAATTTTTATTATCAAATCCCAAAAGGTAAAGGTTCCAAATGTAAATTGTCCATTCATTCTTGGCTCACTGTTTTTGTCTCTCAGTTTACTTATAAATTTGATTCTTCAGTTTTCTTAGATATTAGACCTTTGTCAGGTATAGTGCATTACTCTTCTGTTTTCTTTCCTGTGTATGTGATGTGCAGCTGTTGGGGGTGAACTCTAGTAACCTCTCTTGAAATTCCATTTGATCACCTTTTAGTAGTTTTTTCCTTCCCATGTTTTCTTCATTTTCTGAGGGCATTGGCCAGAACTTCTGTGTGTTTGAAATGGGGTTAATGCATATCTTATATGCACCTTTTATGTGGATTTAGAGGAAACCCTCATAGTTTTTGTGTTGCTTTTAGTCATCATTATGGAAAAATCTTCCTGATACGCTTTTTAGACTAAGGAATGAATCAGTTCAGTTCAGTTGCTCAGTCATGTCTGACTTTTTGCGACCCCATGAACTGCAGCATGCCAGGCCTCCTTGTCCATCACCAACCCCCAGAGCCTACCCAAACTCATGTCCATTGAGTCGGTGATGCCATCAACCATCTCATCCTTTGTTGTCCCCTTCTCCTCCTGCCCTCAGTCTTTCCCAGCATCAGGGTCTTTTCAAATGAGTCAGCTCTTTGCATCAGATGGCCAAAGTATTGGAGTTTCAGCTTCAACATCAGTCCTTCCAATGAACACCCAGGACTGATCTCCTTTAGGATGGACTGGTTGGATCTCCTTGCAGTCCAAGGGACTCTCAAGAGTCTTCTCCAACACCACAGATCAAAAGCATCAATTCTTCCGTGCTCAGCTTTCTTCACAGTCCAACTCTCACATCCATACATGACCACTGGAAAAACCATAGCCTTGACTAGACGGAACTTTGTTGATAAAGTAATGTCTCTGCTTGTGAATATGCTTCTAGGTTGATCATAACTTTCCTTCCAAGGAGTAAGCGTCTTTTAATTTCATGGCTGCAGTCACCATCTGCAGTGATTTTGGAGCCCCCAAAAATAAAAGTCTGACACTGTTTCCACTGTTTCCCCATCTATTTCCCATCAAGTGATGGGACTGGATGCCATGATCTTAGTTTTCTGAATGTTGAGCTTTAAGCCAACTTTTTCACTCTCCTCTTTCACTTTCATCAAGAGGCTCTTTAGTTCTTCACTTTCTGCCATAAGGGTGGTGTCATCTGCATATCTGAGGTTATTGATATTTCTCCCGGAAGTCTTAATTCCAGCTTGTGCTTCTTCCAGCCCAGCGTTTCTCATGATGTACTCTACATATGAGTTAAGTAAGCAGGGTGACAATATACAGCCTTGATGTACTCCTTTTCCTATTTGGAACCAGTCTGTTCCATGTCCAGTTCTAACTGTTGCTTCCTCACCTGCATATAGGTTTCTCAAGAGGCAGGTCAGGTGGTCTGGTATTCCCATCTCTTTCAGGATTTTCCACAGTTTATTGTGATCCACACAGTCAAAGGCTTTGGCATAGTCAATAAAGCAGAAATAGATGTTTTTCCGGAACTCTCTTGCTTTTTCAATGATCCAGCGGATGTTGGCAATTTGATCTCTGGTTCCTCTGCCTTTTCTAAAACCAGCTTGAATATCTGGAAGTTCACTGTTTGGAGTGAAGGAGATTTATGAAATACCCTTTGGACTGATATTGGAGAGTTTTTTTCTTTGTTTGTTTTGTCTATAAATATAATATTTTGGGTTGTCCTTGGGTAGAATGAGACTTACATGTTTGGAGAACAGAGAAAAGTGAGTTAACTCTGTGAGAAGTGTTAACTTGCTTTTTAGCCTAGAGTCTCAGGCATAGAGCGTCTTGACTCTGGTATGTAAGAGTCATTTTCACTTAGAGCAAGTAAGAAACAACAAGCAGTTGTTGATTATGGTCTAATTTTCTGGTTGGAGAGGATACAGCTGGGTTAGTTGGTAACTCAGGTGAGTCCTAGCTATGAGTGGGCAGAAGACAGAGTAGCAGATACAGGTGAAGGATAATGACATCTGGTGCACATGAAAGTTCTCTTTTGCACATTTGTTGTCTGGGTGGAACTTATGTATTAGACTTCAATATGAGGCTTTTAATATATCCTGTTTATCAATTAAAAAAATCAAAGTCATCAAATCCTGCAAGACTTGATAGATATGTGCAAATCAAGTATACTTTTCAATCTCTTCTTTCAGTGTAACTTTTATATGAAAGTCAGCACTTGACAGTTCTCAAACAAACAATAAAACCCTGCCCTCTAGTGGCAGGATCTTACATACCTAGGTCAGGTGACTGTAACCTTGCTGCTAGTGGTTACCCTGCATAGGCTTCATGCCCATTTTCTTCAGATAAACCAAGAACAAAAAATCAGATTTTAGCCAGCTGTGACTTTTAAATAAGTACATATATTACATATGTATGTTTATATCCAAACACCTTCCCAAGGCCTTACCTGATCTGGCATCCCTACCAACCTCTGCATTCCCCTCTTGCCACTCTTCCCCCTCAAACTGCTTCAGCCACAGTGACATTTGTGCTATTTAAACACACTGAACCTGTTCCTATTCCTGGACCTTTATGCTGTCTCTCTGACTGGCATTCTCCTCTCTTTATCTTCATGTAGCTCATTCCTTCATATCCTGTAAGTCTCTACAAAGTACTACACTCCCCAAAGTACTAGGGAAGTACTACACTTCCTGGCTATATTTTCTAAAATAGACCCTCCTTACTGTTGCTTTAATTTGCTTTGTTTCCTCAGTTATGAATATCTGAAATTGAATTTTTAAAAATTTGCTCTCCTAAAGGAATATAAAGTTCTCTGAGAACAGAGACTTGGCCTTTTTGTTACTCTCTGTAAATGAGTACTTAGCACATTGTAGGAACTCAAAATGTTGATGCTACATATGTTTATATTGCACTGTGAAGGTACTGGGGAAATAAAGTCGTTTGACAGAGAGACGGACTTAGTATTAAAGTTTTCTCCACATCTCCCCGGAACCGGTATATTCTTCTAGTGTGTTGGATAATACTTTAAAAGTTAGTATCAAGATATAAATATGAAATGTAATCCTTCTTTGTTTGGGTTTTTTTTACCTGAAATTCTTGTAGATTCTACTTTTTCTATTAACAGAAAGAACAAATATAAAATACACTCCCCCACTACCCAAAAATAACTGAGTGGAGGATTATCCTGGTGACTATTCAAAAAACTACTTTTCCTTCTAGGTTAAACAGCTTGGATAAAATAGAACACAATAATGGCTTTTGAAGATTAAAGAGTACTCATTTGATCATGTTTGCTTTAGAAAGCTTGACCTTCTATAATTTAATCCCAGTTTGAGTAAATGTTAGCAATAGGAAAATAGGGGATTTTTGGACTGGGGCAAAATATCACAGAAAATTATCCTAGGAATATAAATACATTGATTCTTTGGGGTTTTTTATACTAGAGTATTATTGCCAAGTGGTTTCATCTTTTTCAGCATAAAAAATAAGTATTGAAGTTTTATAAGAGAAAAGGGTGAATAGATATATTAGAATATATATAGATATATTTAGAATAACATGGAGCTTTTTGAAAATCTTTATGTAATGACCTTGAGACAAGTTGTTCATGATTTTTTTCAAGTGAAAAATAGTAATCTCTGAAATATGTTTTCTTTTTAAAGTCATATCTTGACTTTGCAAACTTTGTGACTGAATCCTAAGATTTAAAAACTAATATGTTTATCTTATGGATGAGATTTCTGCAGTTTCCTATTACACATTTGCTTGTAGTTACAACCACTACTTGATTTTTTTTTCTTGATAGAAAGCGTATATACTAAACGCGATTGACACTTTTCCCCCCAATTATTTAGAATTCTGTTAGTATGTTATGAAATGCTAACCTTTTTTTCTTTTGCTTGGGTACCATTTTAGAATTTTCTGAAAAAATTGGAACAATCTTTTATGTGTGTATGCTGCCAGGAGCTAGTTTACCAGCCTGTGACAACAGATTGCCTGCACAATGTCTGTAAAGTAAGTAGAATTCCTTTCTCATTTTCCCTTATTAGGCAAGGAGGCACACTAACCTCCAAACCTGTTTTTAGCTCATGAAAAAGCAGTTTTTTTTCATGAAGCAGAATAGATAAGGAACCTTGCAGGATAGGAAGCATTTAATTTCATCTTGGTGGTGAATGCATATTTTAATTCTACAACAGTTCAAATCTATATAGTCTCCACATTCTACCATGTTTGAAATTATTGAAGATGAATTGAAATGGAAAAGAAAGTTAGGTGTTGCTGGTGTTTTCTATTAAAACTTATGTATGTCTCATATGTTATAGTGCAAACTGAAATAAGTCGGTGTACTTAACAGAATCTAGAACAAATTCTGTCTGGCAGCATACCCAGAGGAGTTGTGTATTGTCTTATCAGTGTGGTATAAAAGGAATTTGAATTTCAGTCAAACCAAGGTTGGAATCTTGTTCTACTGCTTGGTGGTTATATGTCCTGACCTAACTTCTGAGGTTTAGTTTCTTTTGTAAAATGGAAACAGACTTTCCACATAAGTGTTTTTATCTGACCTTGAGTCAGTTAAATAGTATCTTTTTGGAAAACACATTATATAAAATAGATAATGTAGTTTTACGGAGGGAATTCCTGAGTTTTTTTTGTTTTTTTTTTTTCTTTAGTGCCCCATCAGGAAAGATAAGGATTAAAATCCAATCTGGGTGAGGCTAGTAGGAACCATGCAGAATTCTAACACTCAATTCACTGAATGAGGAAATTTATATAAAAATTGTCATTTGCCTGAAGTCTCACAGTGTGTGTTAGAGGTGAAACTGAAGCCTTGTTTGTAAGTTCATTTTCTACTGCAGGTTCAGGCTTTGACAGTTGTTCATCTTTTATGTTTCTCTTGTTGCCAAACAGTAAGTTTCTAGTTCAATTCAAAAGCCTAAATTGTTGAGTATTTTCTATGTGCTTTACCCTCAGATGAAATCAGGTGTGTTTACTTTTCATTTTGCTTTTGGTTTTGCCTTAGGATTGTTTGCAGCGCTCCTTTAAGGCTCAAGTGTTCTCCTGTCCTGCTTGCCGGCATGATCTTGGCCAGAATTACATCATGATTCCCAATGCGGTTCTGCAGACTCTACTTGATCTTTTCTTCCCTGGCTACAGCAAAGGACGATGATCTGTCTACTACTGTGTTGCTCCCCATGGCTTTTTGGACAATAAGGAATCTAAAATGGTTGGGGGTGGTTGGGAGGGTGGAAGCAATGGTGGACCATATCTCACGTTCTGAAGCAGCTAATCCTCTTTCCTACATAGCCATCATCTTGTGTGTGTAGTGAGAGGCCCATTTCTCAACTGTCTTTTAAATATCAAAAGGTAGTTCTTGTCAGTTAACAACTAGTTTTAAGGAGTAAGAAGTCAAAGCCTCAGCTCTAGTTGATATCCAAGTTATGATTTATTTTGCAACTACCTCAGGACAGAAAAGATTTATGGGGATTTTTTAAATCATTGAGAAATTAGTTAAATGAAATTTTAGCTACACACTGCCTCCCAAATATTAGTTGTGCCTGGTTCATGTAATTTGATTTTAGAAAAGGAAGTGACACTTGAGATTGTTGGAATGAACGCAGCTTCTGTAGTGTGCATAATACATTTTTAATGTCTTCTTCCATTTCAGTGTGTGTTTTGCAAGAACAGGTTCATTTTTTAGCCCATTTTGTGAGCTCCATTGTGCTTTTTTCTGGTGTTTTATGCAAGTTGACTACTAATGAGAACAATATGAATGCATCGTTGCTGCATTAGTGTAATGTGGTGTGGTTTTGCACTTAAAAGAGGTATTCAGATGATCTAGTTGTAAATTTCATGAAAAGCCTCTTCTGTACTAGTCAAACTGCTTTTAGTGAGTCTCACCAGTGGTTTTACATCTGCAGAGCATTGAGGACTGGGCTGACTTTTTGAGAGGATTGAAATTGCTTCATATTGTGATCCTAAATTTTATATTCACTATATTCCCTAAAGTATACCTTAATAAATATTTTATGATCAGAAAAAAGCTCATCTTGCTTCACTTTTTTACATTTGTATGGCTTATATTTGTAGGTATATTTAAGGATCAGTCACTTCCAGAGTATTTCAGTGTGTGTTTTTACTGAAACAGACATTATGCACAATTTTTTACTCTTAATTTTTGGTATGAAATCTTAAGTACTAAAGGATAGATTTCACCCTGAATTTGATTTTTTTTTTTTTTTAACTAAATGGGGGAAATTTTCAAATTAAGAACCTAGTGACTATTTTATCTATAACAACTCAGTCTTATGTTCAATTTTAGCATAATCAGTGATACTTGTTTCACAGACATGAGAATATTCTAAAACAGTTCTAGTTTCTGAAACTAAATTTTCACAAAAGTTTTAATATTATTGAGTCATTTTTCCTGCCCTTGAATACAGAGTCAGAAATATAGCTATATTTATTGAATATTTGCTTTGCATTTGTTCATTTTCATGTGTATTCACTTAACCCTACTGACAGTCCTAATAGGCAGAACTTCTTATCCCCTTCTTATGGATGAATATCAAAGTCACAGAAAGGTTAAGAAACTGGCCAAAGTTCACTGGACAGGGGAGTGACAGAGCTGTGCTATACACAGGCCGTCTGAGTCTACACCTGGCAATCTACTTTGGGCTACATAGGCTTACGCTTGAATATAAGCCAGACTGGTTTCAGAACTTTTCCTGCATTCAGTTAAGCTCAAACACAGTGATTGGAGCTACTGTCAGCGAGGGCTAGTTTTAAACATTGGAATTGTTTTTATTTTGAATAAATTAGGTTGAAAATGAATCATTAAATTGCATCATCTGGTGTTGGCCATATTGATGCATGAAGAGTGGGGAATACCTTCCAGTTTCAACTACTTGAACTGGTTCTACTACTTTTATTAGGAAAACAAAAGATTCCCACATTTATGGTATCTATTTATTTAACTTTGCTATAAAATGATAGACTGTGAATAAAAAAACTGATTACAGTTTAACATGTTCAGAAGTGTCAAGAATGTCTCAAAGCTAAACAGTTTTATGTTGCTCAAGCTTTTTTTGAAGACTTCAAGGTTTTTTAACATAAAGCATAGGAAGTTTAAAAAATTTAATGGTAATTATATCCTCAAATCTAGTAAATATTTGTTCAAATTTCTCTTGTCTCAAATATCATAAATGGATATTTAAGTTTGTTTGAATCAGGACCCAAATAGACTTTAAATTGTTATTACTTGCTATCTTCGTATCTTTAATTTGTGTATATCTCCTGAATCTTTTTTTTTTCTTTGCCTTTTATAATTTGCATTTTGAAATGTCAAAAGCCTTTCAAACAGAATAGATTTTGCCAGTTGTAACCATGTGGTACAGTTTAACCTATTTTCTTCTAAATTGGTAGTTAGAATTCAAGAGTGACCAGATTTAGACTTAAAAGTGTGGCTGGGTAGGCAGCAAGACTTCTTCATAAGTGTTGTAGTTGTCCATCAGGAAGGTGGGACATAATATTTGATTGTCTCTTAGGCATAAGTTTGAAAGATGAGATTTTTACTGGATTCTGTTACATTTAGTAAGTTATCAGATCAGATCAGATCAGTCTCTAAGTTGTGTCCAACTCTTTGCGACCCCATGAATCGCAGCATGCCAGGCCTCCCTGTCCATCACCAACTCCCAGAGTTCACTCAGACTCACGTCCATCGAGTCAGTGATGCCATCCAGCCATTCATCCTCTGTCGTCCCCTTCTCCTCTTGCCCCCAATCCCTCCCAGCATCAGAGTCTTTTCAGTGAGTCAACTCTTCGCATGAGGTGGCCAAAGTACTGGAGTTTCAGCTTCAGCATCAATGAATGATGATGAATCAGCTTCATTCTTCCAATGAATATTCAGGGCTGATTTCCTTTAGGATGTACTGTTTGGATCTCCTTGATGTCCAAGGGACTCTCAAGAGTCTTCTCCAATACCATAGTTCAAAAGCATCAATTCTTCGGTGCTCGGCTTTCTTTATAGTCCAACTCTCACATCCATACATGACTACTGGAAAAAACCATAGCATTGACTAGACATACCTTTGTTGATAAAGTAATGTCTCTGCTTTTGAATATGCTTCTAGGTTGGTCATAACTTTCCTTCCAAGGAGTAAGCATCCTTTAGTTTCATTGCTGCAATCACCATCTGCAGTGATTTTGGAGCCCAAAACATAAAGTCTGTCGCTGTTTCCATTGTTTCCCTGTCTATTTGCCATGAAGTGATGGGACCAGAGGCCATGATCTTAGTTTTCTGAATGTTGAGTTTTAAGCCAACTTTTTTCACTCTCCTCTTTGACTTTCATCAGGAGGCTCATTAGTCCTTCGCTTTCTGCCGTAAGAATGGTGTCATCTGTATATCTGAGGTTGTTGATATTTCTCCTGGCAATCTTGACTCCAGCTTGTGCTTCCTCTAGCCAAGCGTTTCTCATGATGTACTCTACATATAAGTTAAAATAAGCAGGTTGATAATATATAGCCTTGGCGTACTTCTTTCAGGATTTGGAACCAGTCTGTTGTTCCATGTCCAGTTCTAACTGCTGCTTCCTGACCTGCATACACATGAGGCTAATGGAAGCTTCCTGATGGGAGAGACTGACTGAGGGGGAAACTGGGTCTTGTTCTGATGGGTGAGGCCATGCTCAGTTAATCTTTAATCCAATCTGTTGATGGTCTGGGCTGTTTTCACTCCCTGTTACTTGACCTGAGGCCACAGTATGGTGGAGGTAATGAAGATTACCTCCTTCAAACGGTCCCATGCTCTCACTGCTGCACGCAGTGCCCCCAAACCTGCAGGCCACCACTGACCCACACCTCAGCCAGAGACTTCTGGACACTCATGGGCTAGTCTCCTGTGGGGTCACTGCTCCTTTCTCCTGGGTCCTGGTGCACACAAGGTTTTGTTTGTGCCCTCCAAGAGTCTCTTTCCCAGTCTTGTTTAAGTTCTGGCTGCTCTATGGTGGGGTTAATGACGACCTCCTTCAAGAGGGCTTATGCCATACCCACCAAGAAGCCTTTCAAAAACAGGTTTAACAATAAAGGAACTCTTGAGAGGAAGCTCACATTTGTTAAGCATTTATGTGTCAGACATTATGACTGATACTGAAACTTTGCAGCAACCCAACAAAGAAGACATTTCTCTTTTATTACAAAGAAACTGGCTCAGGAAATGGAAGGAAAGTAACATCTGTGCTATGTTCTATGCCTATTGGGGTTTGTTTTTGAAGATTTTTTGATGTGGAGCATTTTTAAGGTCTTTTTTGAATTTGTTAACAATACTGTTTCTGTTTTTTTTTTAATGTTTTGGTTTTTTGGCCCTGAGGTATATGGTATCTTAGTTCCCCAACCAGGGATTGCACTTGCACCCCCTGCATTGGAAGGCAAACTCTTAACCACTGGACTGCCATGGAAGTTCCTGTTTGTTTTTAAAGTATGAAAAAGTATAAAAGTAGTATATACACAAGCTAACTAGTATTGATCATTTTAGGATCATTCTTAAGATTTTAAATAAAATACTATAAACAAAGACATACTTTAATCAATCACCTTGCCCATTCCCCTCCCTAAGAAATTATGAGTTCAGTGTTGCCTTTTCTGTTTATTTTTATACTTAGGTATTCATAAACAAAATATAGTCATTCAGATGTTGAAATCTTGACACTTATTTCATTGGACTTTATGCTTTGGGATAGTCTTCTCTTAATAGATGAACTTAGTATCTCTATGTTTATTATCCTGGCATGTATATTCCTGTCATTGCAGTTGTTGTTATGGAGGATACAGGAACGAATCTTCTCTTTCCTCCTTGTTCTTACATTTAAAGCAGATTTTATCTTCCCCCGACCCCCCAACACACACACCCATGACCAAAAGGTAACGTTTCTATCATTCTGTGATCATCCTTAATCTTTCAATATACCTACACATGAGAGCATATTGATACTGATATTTATAAAATGGTCAATTAGCTCAGTTTTTTCCTGAATAAAACAAGTATATTTTTATTTCCCTTCAAATTATCTTTTCTGACCTATTTTCCATGTTAATGTTTAATATTTGTTATAACTTATTTTTAAAACTCGTTATTTTAAACATGACTTACTGATTTACTTGATAAGTTTTGTCTATTTACTCACTGTTTCTTGTTGAATACTTCAAGATGTTTTTGTACCAGACTTTTCAGTGAGTCTATGAACAGTAAGTTTTCTCTTTGTGGGCTGAAAGTGTCTTTTTTCCACACTGATTTTAGAAAGCTAAATTGTCTGGGTTTAGAATTGTAGGTTCCCAGTTATCTTTCTGTCGCATCCTGTAGGTATTCCATTGTGTTCTGACATCTTTTATTGCTGAAAAAAGTTGGATGTCATTTTGATTATTTCTTTCAAGGATGTACATTTTTCTGTCTAATAACTTCTGAGTTTCACTAAAATCTATCTAGGTGTGGATTAATTTCTATTTGCTTTACTTGGGATTCACTGTATTCCTTTAAATTGAAAATGCATTTCTGGAATTTTTAATTTTTCCTTTAAAAATAATTGCTCCTCCCATTTTTTTATCTCCTTCTCAGCCTCCTAGAAGTTTGCAGCAGTCTACCCTCCATACCTTAATATCTCTTACATCTGTCTCTTTACCCACTCTGTGCTACAGTCTGGTAATTTCCTTAGATCTTCCAATTCACTGAATTTTCTGAGTCTAGTCCACTGTTTAACTGAACCAGTTGTTAATTTTGTTGAATGGGACTCTTTCACAATGCAGCTAGTATAAATTTGACTTCTGTGTTCACATGCAGCAAAGATTCTTGTTGGTGACTTTGTTTCCACCCATGGCCTGGGAGGGAAAGCTTGCTTTCCTGCTGTGACCCTGAACTAGAGATACCAAGTTTTCAGTCCTCCTACTGGGACAGAACTTTCCCCATTCTAAGCATACCCCATCTCTACTTCTTACTATCCATTATACCTGCAGCCTCAATTCCTAACATCTCTCTGCCCTGGCATCTTTGGAACGCCAGTTCCTAAGACACATCCAGTCCAGCCACCTCCATTGGCCTTGCAGTGTCAGGTCCTTTGGGTTCCCTCTTCATTTCTGCCACCTGGAGTTTTCCTCTTCTTCCTTGAACCTTTTTTTTTTTTTTAAACGGGGGGGAGAGAAGGTTTTCACTGGCATATCCATGTCTTTGGAGCAGGGATAGCAGCTATTCCCATGTGTGTTCATTCTGTGTCCAAAAAGAATTGAGCACCATTGGTAGTGTTCATTCCAACTCCTATTCATACACACCCTGTGAGGCGAGTAGCATCATCTCCACTTTACTGGAGATGAGAGTTATTCATCCTTAGTCACTAAAGGTAGTCAGGAGCAGACTTAGAATTGAAACTCATTGCTGTGTTACTTAACCACTACTTTATCTGCTTCACTGTATCGACTATTAACTCCAGTATTTTTATATCCTTTTGCTCTTCGAAAACCAGGTTTGGACACTAAAGAGAACCTGTGTGTAACCTGACTGAATTTCATCTGAAAATGTCTAAATGGTTGTTGCATGGCACTTGTTTCTTTTTAGAGACTCTTCTCATTTTCATATAAAAACCTTGGACTTCATTCCTAAATGCAACTAGTTTCTGGGAAATAATGAAGTTGTGTAAGGATGGTACTGAGGCTGTAAGTTGTGTAAGGATGGTCTTTCGGCCTCTTGTCTCCAAACTGCCTATTGCTCCTCAGGAGAATTAGACCCCAGTCTGACAGCACTTCTGTGAATGGCAGGCACTGTCCCAGGCTAAAGGCAGTCTTTCTGACAAAATACAGAAATAGTGCTGACTCTCCCCCGCTCCCCCGCCCCACAACATGGCTAGCACCACACACTATACTCACTCCTTTGCTATTTGCGAGTTTATTTAACAGCCTACCCAACTGTCTCCTTCCATGGAAAGTATTTTCTTCATTGTCTTTTGGAATGCATTTGAAGCCACTTCTCTTAACCAATAAAAACATCTAGTTCTTCTATTTTAGGGAACTTTAATATTCTTATGTAGTTCACGTTAGATAAAATGTCTTGAATGCAAGCAAGTTATCTTTTTCCACTCTTTATGCCAGACTTTTAAGAAAGAATCTGTTTGTATCTAATTCTGCTTTGGCTGCTTCCTACTGCAGTGAGTAGCAATTTTGGATCAAGTTCCCAGTGGCAGCACTGTTGGGGGAAATTCTGCATTTTTGGGGAATGACTGACATCACTCCTGGTGCTGTTGGATTCCACCCTGTTTTCTGGGAATTTATGACTGTGGCTCTGACTTAAAACACTTAAATCTTCTGAATCTCACCAAGGTTTTCGTTTTGTTTTTTCAAATGCTCCTCAGACGTGGTTTTGTAGGAAATTGCAGTTGTCATACTCCCAACTATATAAAAGCTTTTTTACTGGTGAGGTTAAAGTACAATGCAATAAGTGGATCAAAAGCACACTAAAACTCTCTTGCATTGGTTCTGAAAATCCTAGACCTCTATAAGAGATCCAGACCCACAGAGAGCCATGGAGGTCCATTAAAAAAAAATAATTTGTAGTTGATTTTTCAGCCTTCCATTATTCATTGATTCCCTTGAATTCAGAAGAAGTTGCAGGCACTCTCCAACCTGCATTTTAGAACTTAATTTGTAAAAGAATGATGGCCATAGCCTGTAGCTTAATGTAAGTAGAAAATGAAATCTCTTGATGAATTTTATAAATATTTCCTGTAGGAACAATGATACAGAGGAAAGAGGTAGATTTCCAGGCTAGCCTTCAAAGGCCTCTTAAACCATAGTTAAGCAGCACTGCTTTTACAGAAAAGGTATCTTAGTAACTCTTCCTGGTTCCAGGCACCAGAGACTGCCCCCTCCCCCAGATTGACCATGTGTTCCAAAACTTTGAGACAGGTCATCTGAGAACAGGGATTGTATCTTCTTTAATATCAGGGACTTAGTCCCCATTCCCAGGGATTTATACATGAGAGGTGGGGAAGAGACCTGGAAAAACCTCCAGAAGAACAATGTGTACAAAGGCTCTGAAGTTAGTTGGCCAGGTAAAGCCACAGCCGGGAGGCCCTTCTGAATGGGGAGGACTAGGAGATCAAGTAGTGAATGAAGCAAGTGAATTACACCTGAACAGAACGAAGAGGCAGCAGTAGGAGAGCATCACTCACCCACACAGGTGCAACAGGGGCCCTGTCTACTGCGGCCACAACCAGCCCCTTGGGAAGCCCCTGGGAAGTTTCCACTAGCTCTGGCCTCAGGGCTTTGCCACTCTCTGGACTCTCAGTTTTCAATTTCACAGATATTCTAACCCTAAGATAGTCACTCCTCTGTTGCTCACTTCCTTACCTCTGTCCTCAGGTTTGGCTCTTACTTGCTTTCCTCAGTTCAGAAATCTTGCTGCCTAGTTGGCTTCTAAGAAAGACTTCTTGCCCTTCCTCTTCTCTCAGGGCCCTCCCTCCCACACACATTTCCCTCCTGATGATGGGGTCCTCCCTCTACCCTTTTTATCGAAGGGCCTCCCCACTCTACTGCATCTGGGCCCTCCTCCCAGCTCTTTCTCACCCAGGGAACGCAGACCCTCGGTCTCTTCTGCCACCTCCATGTGCTGCCTGCCCCTCATTACTGTGCCTCTCCTCGTCTGCTTCCTGCCAGCCTGCCTCCCTCCCAAGTTTGGGCCTCCTCCTGCCTCCACCCCTCCCTTTTGTGAGACTGCTCTCAAGTCAGCTTTTTCACTGTCCCCCTGCCCATTCTCTCGATTTCTTCTCCTCTCCCTAATTTGAGGGAGTTCTTCCCGCCTGCCTCCTTGGGCCTTGTGCTCATGCTCTCGACTCCCTTCTCACCCTGGAGCACTTTTACCCCCCTCCCCCACCCCGTCATCTGACCTTTCTTTCCTGTCAGTCAGTCACCTGTCTTGTCACTGAGCTAATGATGATCTTTCCTCTTCCGCATCTAAATCCTTCCTGTCCCCACCATAGGCCCTTACCACCTCCTCCCCCATTTCCTTCTATTTCTAACCTGCATCTTTCCCCCATTTTCATTTCTCTCTCCTCACTTCCCCAGTTACAAATCCTGCCCTCCCTTCCTGACCTAAGGACCAAGCCCAACCCCTCACCCCCATACATTTTCTCCTTTTCCCTCCATCCTGAGCCAGGGCCCCATTTTTTCCTTTCTGGACCCCATTTTCGTCCCCTGTGATCTTGACTGTAGGCTCAAATCCCTCCTCCCCGTTCTTGATTTCAGAAATACTCCAACACCTTTCTTCAACCCCAGCCTTTATTCCTCATCTTCTTTCTTCCTACCCTATTTCCCAGGGATTCTTTAAACCCTTTACATATGAGACTGAAAATAGCCAAATGCTTAAAGATGGAAAATACATATACTAACATCTTCAAACATGCTTCTCCCTCTTCCTGATCCCTCTTCCCCACATCTAGTCATGGCTGGTTTCATTTTGTTCAGATTTTAGGCTGAATGTCACCTTGTAAGAGAATCCTTCCTTCCCTGCCATCCAATATAAAGGAGTCCCAAACCCCTAGCCACGCACCATACTGGTTTTTGTTTTCTAAAGAATATTTAATCCTGTGAAATCTTTGTGTTTGTCCATCTAGAATTGATGCCCCATGAAAGAGGCCTTAACTATCTTGTTCATCTTGTATCCATAGGTCACTGAAATGCTGTGTGTGTGTCCGTGCTTGATCCTGTCCAATTCTCTGTGACCCTATGGACTGTAGAGGCTGGAAGGGGACTGTAGCCCACCAGGTTCCTCTGTCTGGATTTCCCAGACAAGAATACTGGAATGGGTTGCCAGGGGATCTTCCAGATCCAGGGATCGAACCTGTATCTCCTGCATTGCAGATAGATTCTTGATTGCTGAGCCACCAGGGAAGCCATTTAGAATGGTACCTGGTACATAATGAGTCAGTCTGCTGAATAAGTTAGTGATTTCTGAGTGCCAGACACTATGTCAAGTGCTCACTTTGTCTTGTTTAATCTTTCCAACAAGGCTGAGGTAAGTATTTTTATTATTGCTATTTTATACCTTAAATAACTGAAATGAAGAAAAGATAAGTGAATTTGTCTGTTTTCTCAAAACAGTTGGCTTATCTGAGAATTGAATTCAATCTGTATGAAGTCACAACTCATGTTCCTTCTACTTTTCTGATGGTCCAGAGGAAAGGGGCTGTTAGGAAAGGAAAGGAAGGTGGATCTGAATGCAAGGTAGGTCAAATTGGAGTTGGGCTCCTGAGCTGGGTCAAGGAGTATAGGGTGTAGAGTATAGGACACCAGACCCTAAGTTTAGAATGAGGATATGAGAGCTAACATTGAAGAGCACTTTCTTTGTGCCAGACACTTCCAAACAGTATATTCTCTCCCACCTATGAGTGGTAGGTAATAATAGCATTTCACAGACTAGGAGTCTGAAGTTTGGAGAGATGCAGGGGAGCCGGGATATGAATGACCCCAGGCAGTCTGACTACAGGGCAGGTACTCTGGTTGCTGTCCTGTGCTGTTTACGAAAGGCGTGTGCTCCGTGTTGGACACCAACTCCTGCTTCCTGGATTCTTGTCTCTGGACATTCTGCAGAATGACCTAACTGACGTCACACTCCTGCCTCCAGCCTACCTCTTACTGCTCTCCGTAGAAGAGGTGATGGATGATGACACTCCACTAGCACTGGGGAAACCCCACTTTTTTTTTTTTTTTTGAAACCCCACTTTTTATCACCCCCCACTTTACCTGGGATCAGCATGGGGCAGCGATTGTGGATGAGTGTATCTGCTCTACAGACTCAAGCTTTTCTCCAGTGGGGTGTCCCCAGACTTAGATTGGTAAAGCACTGGGGTAAGAAATGGAGAAGCAAGTCCTTCCAGCTAACGATCTAAAACCACAGCTGTTTGTTGAACACATACTGTGTGGAAAGCCCTAGCTCGGCACTGGGAATCCAGTGATGAATAAGATATGATTCCCGCTCTCAGAGAATTTAGTGAGGCAGATAAAAACCAAGTAAACAGAATAATCATTAACTGTGCAGAAGGTAGGACAACAGACTGAGTGCCAAACTAGAAAATAACAGAGCCCATTTCACAGAGATGTGTGGAAGACCTGAAGAGTTGCTGAAACATGAAGAACAGGAGCCAGCAAAGGAAGATGGCGGGACAAGTGTTCCAGGTGGAGGACGTCACACAAGCAGAAACGCAGGTGAACACAGGAGCAGTGAAGACAAACAGTTTACTTCAACCTCTGAATCACCTGCTTTTGCCCCGAACATACTCCAGGGAATACGGACTGAGAAGGATACAGATCTTTATCATTTAATTATTACGTAAGAAAGGAACCATGGATCCCATCACTTCTCTACTGCTTTGGCCAAAATGAAGAGTTCTACAGACCTTTTAAGTGTGAGATTAAGTAGACCACTTGCAGAGCATTCAGTAGAGTGCTCAGACCTTTTGTCCAGATCACTGTCATAACAGGTCAAATAACAGTTGTTTGAGTAATAAGGAACCAAGTAGTCAGAATTAAAGCAGATACTCAGGAACAATTGGAGAACAACATCCAAAGAATTTGCTATTTCCATAGGAAAGTTATTTGTGACAGGCAAGCTAGTTGCCTACCTGAAACTCCTTCTTTTCTTCAGTTAACAAACTTCTGATTTTCTTAGGGGTAGTAACATGCCCAGGTGAAAGACCTGGGCATATCCCCTTGAAGCTCAGAGTGGTGACTTGAACCAAGCCTGGCCAGTAAAAGTGCAGAAGTTATTGGGTGGAACCTCTGGAAAAACATTCCAGAAGAAGCCAACTTGGATAGACTCTGTCTTTCGTTTCTCTTCCTTTTCCCTACCTAGAACTGGGTATCTGATGCCTGGGTACACAGCAGCCATCCTAGGACCATGAGGATGAAGACTATATGCAAAGGAGGCAGAATAGAAAGACTGAAGACTAGCTCTTGACTTACTACCTCTGGACTTACTGTTACATGAGAAAAAATAAATTATTTGATTAAACTGCTGTGTTTGCTTTTCAGGTATATGCAGCCAAACACAATTTTAACAGGGCTAAAGTGGCAATCACTGCTAAGACATACAAATGGGTTCTTTAGCCAAAGACACAACTGATAATGCAACAGTTCTACTGGGCTGGATCATCTCATTACCCTGCAAATCCCTCTGAGCGTAGGGTTATGAGGGAGTTAATGCTGAAAATTGGATCAAAAAGGCATTCTTCAAATTGGAATGCTTTTATTAGAATATTAATTGCAGACTTAAAACTACACATGGAAAAATGAAAACACTCAGAAATGCTATTACAGATTGAGTAAATTAGGAGGAGGAAAAAGATTTCTTCAGTGTATACAAAATGTAAACATTTGCCCTGGGGTTTCCCACAGATGGCACAGTCCACAAGGACTTATTTGGAATAAAAATACCTATTGGATCTGCAGTATAGCCTCTATAACATCTTCAAACTTGCTATATTGAAGTGAAAGTTACTAGCACACTCTGAATCTTCTATGCAAAAAAACTAAATGGGCCCAATCAAGGCAACTGCTGTGTGTGAAAGCAGAGACACCGGAGCAAATTAATCTTCCAGCAATGAGCTTCCACGCACTGTGCTAACTGTATTTACATTTACCTTGAGAGAATATACACAGTATATAAAACCCCTACTTGAGTCTGTGGTGGAAAATGAAATATCTCATGAGATGCTCCAAAGCGCATCAAGTCAGTCACTTGAACTTGGGGAGAGAACACTAAGAAGAGGCCCTCTTCTGTTCAGAAAATGGGGACTCATAAACATCCATGGGTGGACAGGTGCAAACCAGGTGCTGATCTCCGTAGATGTCATCAATCCGGGAGATGGTTGGCCAGAATTTGTTCTCTGGTTTCACAAAGGGCTGCAGGGGACAAAAGACAGAAATGACTTGGGATATCCTGAGAAGTTTCTTGGAGGGGTGGGGTGGGGAGGAGACTGCAATGCTGCTCCCACACCTGAGAGATCACTGGCCCAGAAAGTACTCAAAAATTATAAGAAGCTAAAATCTAGCCTCCTTCGTCACCATCCCTCCAAATCTCCCACCCCTGCTCCGCCAGACTGCAGAGCACCTTCACATAATTAAAAGGATGATGGTAGAAAACACTGACCCACTAGACAGACCCTTATTTGGTCTTCCTGCACTGTGCGCAGGTTGGCACTGTGTGCTTGGCACCCTGACCTCAGAACTTGGAAAGCCAATTTCTATGTTGTGTCGTTCTGCAAAGGTAACCTACATATGGTCACTATAGTGAGGAGGCGGCAAGAGCGGAGCCCTTGGAGTGGGTGATGGCCCCTCATACGCACGTGAACCTGGACCAGCTGGCCCGTCCAGCTTCAGAGGAGAACTTACAAGCGGGAATGCTGCCACCTCTCTGGAATACGGCCGATCCCAGTGGGAGGATGTGACGCAGGTCAAGGAGTGTGGAGACATCTGAGACAGAGACAATGGACAGGAGAGGGGTCAGAGCAGAGGCCTGCCTTTCCCTCTGCTCATCACATCTGCCAGCGAGCTGATGAAAGCCCACGGATGGAGGGTGGTGGTTTTGTTTCAGTTTGTGGGGAAGGAAATTTTGGTAGGAAAATGTTTATTGTGAAATATTTCGAATATCAGAAAGTAGCACATTTACCACCCAACAGAAATCAACATTTTGTCATGTTTGCTTAAGCTTTTAAAACAAGAAACATTACAGATACAGTTGACCATGCCAGCCTATCCCCTCTCCATCTTACTGCTGGTCCTCTTCACCAGTGCCAGCCACTATCTTGAATTTTGTTGTCATGATTCTCATATTTTTATACTATTACTGTATATGTTAATAAACTGCATAGAGCTTAGTTTGGTACACTTTTAAACCTTATAGTATCCTGTGTGTGTTTTATCCTCCACTTGCTTTTGTATCTCAGTATTATATTTTTTAGACATCCATTGCCATTTTTTAAAAAAAATTGTCTAAATCCTGAAAGAATCATCAGTATCCAGAGAAAAAAACGATGAGAGCAAATCATATTAGATTCCTCCACTATCCTAGGAGACTCGCACGGGACCAGCCTTTTCCCACCGGTCATTGGCCCCGGTGCTTCACCTTCAGCTGGGCAGCTCTGGACTAAGCTCCTCTGTACATCTCAGACTGCTTCTCTGGCTTGGAGCCGTAACGACACAACCACAGCCTTTGCGGTATTTTCAGTTCACGATCCCTCAGCTTAACAGTGGCTGGACCTAATACAGAACTCTTAGGGCTCTGACCAGATATAAAAGGAACAGTTTTGAAGAGGCGAAGCAATGTTTAACAAATTTTTCTCCAATATAGGCCGTAAACATGGTAAAAGATTCAGGCCAAGTACCAGTCTGGTTGTTCTAAGAGGTAACTATTCCAATATGAGAATATCTTTATCCAGAGTGTAAAAGGTAAATAATCTCAGTAGAGAGCATCAAACAGAGATACAGAATGGTAAGACTTCTCTAACTATAAAGTCCATCAGTCTCTGCTCCCTCCTTTGACAGCCAACTGGGTCCTTGTGGGGTGAACAGCACCAAACAGATACATAAAACCAACAAGTGCCCACTAAATAGATATTTAAAATTAGAACATATCAGAAATAACCACATTATACTTGAGTAACCACTGCTGTGTTGATTCAAGATTTAAACTTTCAGGTAATGAATTTATCCTCTCAGAAGAACAGTCTTATTCTAGGCAAGGATGTCATCTTCCAGTCGAGTTCAGAGGTTGCCAGCACCCCACCCAGACACTGCTTTCTGCTCTCTGGGATACTTTAGATAAAGTACCAGTGCCTGTGTACCTTCAGTGGGTTGACCCTGGGGTCGATGCGGCCCTCCTCAATGTCGGCAATTTCCTGTCGGATGCTGATCATGGCATCGCAGAATCTGTCCAGCTCCGCCTTGTCTTCCGACTCGGTGGGCTCAATCATGAGAGTGCCTGCCACCGGCCAGGACATGGTGGGGGCATGAAATCCTGCCAAGGAGATGGGGGAATTTGTGTCACTTAACTTTGACCTCCCCAGTTTGGAAGAAGAGACCCTCCCCTTCTTAAAATGTATTCCAAGGAAAACAATCTGAAAATTTTGCTATTGTATATGTCTAGGGATTCACTTCAGCACTGTTTATGGAAGAAAAGCTTAGGAAGTAACATGACATCCAACAGCAGAGGATCGGGTAGGCAAATCTTCCTGGGTATCCATACAATAAATATGCAACCATTCCATGTATTTGTATTTATATTTGTTAATGGCTCTGAACATTTACCCAATTTAAGTGAAAAGGGCAGGCTACATAACCATATTGTCTTGTTTTTAAAATGACAGTATATTATATATGCATATATATATATATACACACACATATATTTGCATGTGTGTATTATACATACTTTTTATATATGTGTATATTTTATGAGGGAAGCTGTTTCGAAGAAGAATAAATACTAAAATTTAAACAGGATTATTGGCATAAAATGAGGGTTTTTATTTTACCTTGTGTCTAGAATCTTTTTATAATGTTCATGTATTACTTGCAATTAAGAGAAATTAAAATATTATAGCCTACCAAAAGCTAAATAATGAGGTAACAAGCATTAAGGACCCTGATGTGAGTGTTACTGTCCTTATTTTACAGATGAGGAAACTGAGTCTTGGCCAGGATGTATAAAGTCTTTGTCTTTACACTGAATACAGGCTGAAGGTATTTCTATGTTTCCAAAAGTTTTCACATGCTAAGATGAATTTACAAAATATGATTGAGAGAGAGATTTCCTGGACAAAAGCCAAAAAGAACTTTTCCCCAATTCTTACAATTTTTCCTGTGAAACTTTAAAAGATGAAGAACAGCCTCTAGGTTGATATTCCTGTCAACTAAGTTTGCCCTGGAGGTCAATGGTTCCCAAATTCTGGTGTGCATCATTACATGGGGCGCTTTAGAGTCATGCCTGCATTGTTTAAAGGATTGTCTTCTCAACGTTTTATTATAGAATTTTTCAAATATACTGGTAAGTTGAAAGGACTATAGAGTGAACACCCGTACACCTATATGGCTTCTACAATGATGCTCTGTTTGCTTTATCATGTATCTAGTCATCTATTCCTATCACATATCAGCTGGCAAAGAATCCACCTGCAGTGTGGGAGATGGGTTCAATCCCTGGGTTGGGAAGATCCCCTGGAGGAGGGCATGGCAACCCACTCCAGTATTCTTGCCTGGAGAACCCCCATGGACAGAGTCACCTGATGGGCTACAGTCCATGGGGTCACAAAGTGTCAGACATGACTGAGTGACTAAGCACAGTCATCTACTCCTATCACATATCTAAAGCATTTGCCTTAGTTTTGATGCATTTTTCAAGCATGTTACAGTCATTTATACCCTTCCCCCTTAAACATTTCAGCATGCATATTATTAACTAGAGTTCCATATCTGAATTCAATATCTGTTTCCATATTTTGGTGATAGTTTGCACAAATTTTAAGTACCATTTAATTTTGACAAATGCATATAACTGTGTCACCCAAATCAGAAAGTCTTCTTTTTAAACAAGCTGATCTCATTACCCATTAAGTCCAACCTCAATTCCACGAGTGAACAAATTCAGCCCAATATTTTCTGCAATAGTGGTTCTCATATCTGGAACCATCTGAGTTGTCATGGAAACACAGATTCCTGGATTTTGACTCTGATTCAGGAAATCCAAGGTATGAGCCTTTAAAAACTCAGAATCAGGTTAATCACAACACTGTTAATCAACTATACTCCAATATAAAAATTTTAAGAAGTTAAAAAAACAAAGTTAAGTTTGGAAATCTCTGCCCTCTGGCAGGGTGCCCCTCACACACCTGATAAGATTCATCCATGAAGTACTTGTAAATACAGATCACTGTGCCTCATCCCTGGAATTCTGATTCAGTAGGTGTGATTAAGACCCAGAATCTGTGTTGTCATCTTCATTGTTTGTTTGTTTTTAGAGCCATTCACTTATTCTCTCACTTGTTAAACACAATTGTTGAGTGCTTCCTATGTGCCAGACACCTAGACCATCCTGAGCCTATGGCAAGTGTAGCCATCACTCTATTAAACATCAAAATATAAAGGTTGTAGATAGAACCGAATTTGGGAATACTGGGCAGTAACTCCAAATACCACTTCTCTTCTACCCCTCATCCCCCGCCTCCCTCCTTGCAAATGCTGCTGCAGTCAGATGTGGGAAACAGACCACACACCCCAGAAATGAAGCCTCATCCTGAATCAGTTACTGGCCGGGAGGTTAAGTCAGGTCACAGGAGTGGTCAAGAGGAGATTCTTAAGCAACTGCTAATTTCATTAATGAAAACCATCTTTGGTTTTCCCATTTATTATCAGGGTAACTCTGCATAATAAGATCATTCATTCATGGGAGGAAATGAGTCACTATGTGACTATGTGGGACTCCTGTTATGGTAGTAAAACTATAAAATTATTAAAGTTTTCACATTCCTTATTAAAAGAAGTCATTCAAATCATCTTAAAATTCAGATAGACTCCACATTCATCAAAAGGCAAAGTTCTCCCCAACTTAGCCTTCCTGAGAAATGAAGTCTTTGATGTTATTAATGTCACTAAGAAAACATTTTAATAAAGCCTGTGCTGAGTGAACATCCACTAACAATACACAGTTTAAAAAAAAGCTTCAAAGAAAACTGCATCATCTCTGTGAAAACAAGGTGCACCTATTCCTTCATCTCTAGCAGCAGCTGAAACAGTTATGCCACGGCTGAGGGGGCTCAAAGGCCATGAATCTCAAATGCCATTCATCCAATACTCCTACACGTTGTAGGCTCTCCACTGCCTCTACCATCACAGCAACTTACCTCTTCATGGCCCTCTCTGTCTACTTGGAGTGGGATAGGTCAAATAATTTACCAGAAACATGGACAGAAGACAGCAGTCATTTTCTTTGGGATTTTAAATTTTGTTAACAACAAAGACTCCTTTCCTAGCTGTTGATGGATTCAAGATACGTGATTTAATATCTTTCAAAGGACAGAATCTGTGGGGCCATAGGGCCATAGTTTTTTTTTTTTTTTTTACCCACAGTCTACGGCTCGCCATTTAGCCTATGGATCAGTTTACTGTGGTGCAAACACATTCAGTCTGTGGTCCATAACCAGGATGGGCAGCTGCATAAATGTCAGAAACCCAAGTTCTCCTTAAGGGGGGTCTTTCCTGTGAGACCACTCACCATAATCTTGAAGCCTCTTGGCCACATCCACGGCCTCAATATTTGCAGACTTTTTGAAGGGTCTTGTATCCAAAATAAATTCATGAGCCACATATCCTGTTGAGAAAAATTATTTCCATTCATGATTAACATCAGCTTGTTGTTTTACCCAAGAAAATGAACAAATAAATCAGCTTTTTAATGCATATCATTGAGGACCAAGGAACAATGGGTACTTGGTAAGTTATAGTTGACAATAAAGCCTTCATCTGCTCTTATTACATATAAAAACTGTTAACATGTCATGTCAATTTGTTCCATCCTCAGTGTTCTACACACCCATGAACCAGGAAGCGGGTGGCAGGCAGGACAGGAGCTGGAAGGCTTACTAAGGTCCCTGGGGATGAGACCACTTTTACTCAAAAGACCAAAAATCTACTTGCAACAGTTTAACATGTCATCATGCCTGGTCCTTATACAAAATTTTATTTTATATATATATTTTATTTTATATAAAATATTTCTAGTGTTAAAACTCCATTGATACATTTTTCAACAAGTTTGCTACCAATATCCAATTAATGGTTTCTTCCGTGGGCAGGTAAATGTATACTAAATGTATATGTGTAAGACACAATTTTATATGATTCTTCAAAGGGGCTTATGAGGTTTCAGTTTCAGGCTTCAGACTGAGAATTAGAAATAAGGCTGTTGAACAGCACACCGCAAGTGGCAAGGAGCTGAAGAGGCTGAAGTCTTGCGGCGGTCAGTTCACTTTGCTTCTCTAGGCTCAGGCCACCATCTCCCCATTATAAGCTGTTGACCACCCATCCAACATCAAGAATAAACCACTAACTCAGCATTCTTAAATAGAACAACATTCCTGGGAGTTTCCCAAATGCCATGGCCTACATAACTGATGAATTATCTTCAAGGAAAGTATCTACTCAGTAAAAAATAATGCACTCCTTCTTAACCCACTATCCTGATTCTCAGCAAACAATGAATCTACTTAAATATACTTGGAGAAGTCATAACTTCTCAATCCTGAGGAGAATAGCTCCAGTCATTAACAGACCCTGAAGACAAAATCTGTGAACTGCTCTGCTTCTTGTGTGATGAATACATATGAAGGGGTTAGCTTTGTTTGTAAATAAAAGTATGAGAACCTAAGACTTTGAATATACTGTCACCACATATCTTTAAAACAAGCTTTCTAACAATGATGAGGATTCAATAGTAAGGAGTATGGTTCAAAAGGAGAAAAATGTATTCAGAGGTAGATAAATCTAGAGGGGAAAAAAAAAAAAAGTGCCTTAAATGACCAGCTGGAATATTCAGGGGGAAAACTGTGAAATTATTTAACTCCTCATCAACTATTAATTTCAGGAATCCTAAATGCCCCACTATGCTACCGCAACTGGGGAGCCAAGCCTTGAGCTTCAACCCTTCTTTTCTGAGGTTCTGGCAGCCACCCTGGCATTGTAACAACAACTCAAAGAAAAAGGCTAATGGAGCTGACTGCTCTGCTCTGCTCTGTGGAACACTCAGCTGGCAGGAGGGGAGGAGGAGACAGGCTCATGATGGGGAGGAGTCTCTTTTGCTGGCCAGCAGACAGCACAGTCTTTCAAGCAAAGGTTCAGTTACTGAAAGGCCCCATCAAGCCCAGCCCAGCCCAGCCCAGCGCTGCTAAAGCAAGACTTCATCTGCAGAGGCCCCTGCCACAGCCAAGTGGTTTGGGAAGAGTTCCATTTCCAAAATGAGGTTCAGATGTTATTTTCTAAATCCATATTCTAATATGTTCAAATGGAAACTGTTAGTGGGATTTCAGCGTCTCTCTCTTCTGTCTGTCTCTACTTGAGCCTGAAAAGGGGTGACATTTAAACTTCATGTCTGTTGGGGGCCAGCCTGGAAAATCCCATGGACGGAGGAGCCTGGTAGGCTGCAGTCCATGGGGTCGCTAAGAGTCGGACACGACTGAGCGACTTCACGTTCACTTTTCACTTTCATGCATTGGAGGAGTAAATGGCAACCCACTCCAGTGTTCTTGCCTGGAGAATCCCAGGGACAGCGGGGCCTGGTGGGCTGCCGTCTATGGGGTAGCAGAGTTGGACACGACTGAAGCGACTTAGCAGCAGCAGACCCCTAGATGATCATCTTTGTTTGCAGTTTTTAGGGAGAAAAGATATACAAATCTTCTATGGCATACGGTGAGTCAGAGGAATCTGAAGTAGAAATTGTATAAACTGATTAGTGCAAGTTTTAATTTTCAGTGAGTAGGTGTTTCCTCGGGGCCTAACCATGACTATAACTGAGAGTCTGAAAAGATAACAAGTCAACGGAGCAAGGAAAGAAGCCAGGGATGGGAGTAGGAGATGATAGAAAAGCAAAATAGAAGTGGCTTGGCTCTACGCTTGGAACATCCCTCTCCCAACCCCTCATGAATTATCTTACAAGGCTGAGGATGACCTGGGAAAGTGCTACAGAAAGATAAGACTTCCCAAAACTGGAACTTACTTTTCCTGCATCCTCAGAGTGAGTGCCTAGAAATAAATGGAACTCACTAGCTAATTAGAAAGCTTGGGTGGGCAATCGACATTCAGTCATGCTTTTCAGTTGCAATCCAGGGACCACAACAAACAGCATCAAGAGGCCAGTTTTCCTGGGAATGAGGTCAGGTGGGTGGGGCCCCTAGCCTCAGGAGGTCACTTCCCAGCCAGGGAAGTGCACCCTCCCACCCATGCAAGGGTGCAGCCTCTGAAGCCCATGTCCACCAGCCTATAAAGGCCACCAGGAAAACTCCTCAAGGACAAGAATTTCCTTGTTAAGAGTTAAGATTTGTCTAAGATCAGAAAGGGATAAGCACTTAAGAAGTTGAAACATAAAGAAAACACTGGGACACTAACAAAATGGTCTGTTCCTGACAAGAACTCTGTTTAGACCAGACAGTGAGCCTAGCCTCCCACATAAGCAGACACTTGTAAACATCTTCAATTCCTCCTTTCAAAATGCCTCTGTTTACCTGAGTCAATTCCTTTCCTCATCCTTGCACAATAAATACTACCGCTGCTCCCCATCCTAATTCTTGCCTATAAATTCCTTGCTTCACAAAACCCTAAGCGTCAACAAGTTAGGCTGGTATTTTCAAATCTCTCAAAGAAATGGCTCATAAAGGGAAGCCTGAGAACTTCCCTGGTAGTCCCATGGTTAAGACTCCATGCTACCACTGCAGGGGGCATGGATTCTACCCCTGGTTGGAGAGCTAAGATTCGCCAAGTCTTACCGCTCTGCAAAAAAAAAAAAATGGGTGGGGGAGGAAGGCCTGTAGTTCACTAAAATTACTGCCTCACAGTCGTCCATAATTCCAGTCTTATTTAGAGCTGGTAAATATGATTAAGATGAGTAACGGTCTTCTAATATCGCCATTAGACACTCTGGAATACAAAGTGTTTATTAAGGACATTTCTATTTTGGGCCATCTGGAGGTACAGTGATCATTCTTTTTTAGGCCCTAAAATACCAAACCTCTGATTGTGTAATGAATGTGTTTACCAGACCAAACACGAGACAAGTTTTGTTTCATGAACTTTGGGATTGGGTAATAAAGTCTGTAATCACCAATATATTTCTGCTTGGGATGAGAAATACAATTCATTATTTCATTCTGGGATAAAATGTCAAAACAAATGGAAATTTCATCCATCTTTTTGTGTTACAAGCCTCCTGGGACAGCCTCTGCCTAAAGCAGTTGCTCGCTGCCAAGCACACGGCAGGCGCCTGATCGGTACTAGCTTGCTCACTCTCCTCTCCTCGAGTACCATCTCCCCCCGTGCGGTCCACACCACATTCATTCTCGCTCCAAGGAACTCAGGTTTGCATCCCACAACTCTGTGAACACACTAAAACCACTGAAGTTCAGTGGGTGATGTGCATGGTACGTGAATCCTTTCTTGATGAAGTTGTCAAACTTAATCCCAAGGACATATTAAATAAAAAATAATTTAACAACTAGGGAAAAAGTACCCTATACCTTGTAAATTAATGCAAAAAGATTATTTCCATGCATCACATTGGCAAAAACTTTTTGGGCTTGGCCTGTGTTCCCAGCCTGGCACTTGGTGTTCACTGGGCCCTGGGGCCATGGTCACTCACAGGCTGCTAGTGTGATGTAAGTTTGAATTAAGGATCTGGGGGCAGGCAAGGTCAAACGTGTCAAGTGCGTAAATGCATTCATATCCTGAGATAATTTATCTTCTACAACTCTAACTTATGTAGATAATCAGGGGTGTTAAAAAGAAAAACTAAGTAAAAGATATTCATTGCAGCGTTGTTAAAAATAATGTGGTGGTGCTGAGGGAACCCCATAGAATCTGACACATGATACATACCATAGAATGGATATGGCCACTTTCAAAGGACATTTAATGACAAGGGAAATGATCATGATATAAAATGAAGTTTAAAAAAACAAGATACAAGCTCAATTGTCTGAAAGTACGGTGGGAAGAAATACAACAAAATATTAAGCCGTTATGTCTGCTTGATGAAACCATGGGTCATTTCCATTTTCTTCCTCAAACTTCTTTGTCCAAATTTTCCATGTTGAGCACATGCACATGACTTATACAGCCAGACAAAACCAAGACTGCTGCTATCCTGAAGGCCAATACAGAAGCAGGATGCATCTCACAGCACAGGAGCTATATTTGAATTAATTAGTAGCTCTTGTAGCTTCTTTAATACCCACTTCAGAAGCATTTCATTGTGTTGCTTAGAGACATATTGCCCACAACGTTCTTTTCTCCTCTCTGGGGAGAATTGCTAACCAGAGCTGATTATTTAGTTCTTTTCTATTTTCAAACTCTGGAACCACCCTTGTGGATACATATTCACAAAGCAAGATTGGTCTTTAAATTAAAGATCACAGATGGAGATGCACACAGGCCAAGAGACAAGCAGGGCCTTGCTGCTGTGGCCCTGGGACTGAACACTGGTTACTGACTGCTCGCTGCCCTCTCTGCCCCAGGCTCAACATACAGCGGTCCCTGCTCTCCGATGCACACCCACTGTCAGGTCCTGCCCGCCTGACTCTCAGGGCAACCCCTCCTACCACCTCCAGGGTGACTTGATGCCTCTCCTATTATTCCCTCTACAGTAGCTTCACTCTCACCTCTTCACAGCCTTTCCCCTGGCAGCTTGAAATCACCTTATTCTCTTATTTAAAAATAATGAAGCTGCATCCTATTGCAGCAGCTCCTGCCCCCTTCACACTAAAGCCCCCAAACCATGAAAGTGTCTGCCTTCTCCTGACCTCAGTCCATGTCTCAGCCCCTTTCCAGCTGGCCCTTGCCTTGCTGCTGGCCCTAACTGCTTTCAAAGGTGACAGAAGGCTTCCTACTGTGAAAGGCATGGGTTCTTTTTAAGACTTGAGAGGCCAGCCACCTGCTCTTCAGCTGTGCCTCCATGTCACGCAGGACCACCCACGTGTGCTGACTGTGTGTGCTGTGTGACGCCAAGGACTGAGGCAGCCACAGCCTCCCCCTGCAGGAGCTTAAGGTCTGCAGGAGCGAGCCGACGATGAGTGAGTGGGAGACTCCTTGTGGTGGAAAGAGCCAAGAGGAGTAGTTCTCGCCACCAGGAAAGGAAAGGGCAGCCTCAGGGAGGAGGTGTGGCCAGAGCAGAGGCAGGAAGGATGGGTGCCAGGGAAACGCCGGGGGTGGGACGTGGGGAGCCTGACGCTGCCTCAGTGCAGGTGCCCCCTCACCAGGTGCTGCTTTTCCTGCACCTGTTCCGTGCAGCCATCTGCTTGAGAGGTTTCGCTCTGGTTTCTCAATATGGTTTCCTTGGGTCTTACCAAAGAAAAGTCTGCTCTCAGACTCTGTGCCCAGGGCCACACCTCTGCAAGTCCACCTGCGCCAGCCCCTCCCGTCACTTCCAGGGAGACCTAGTCCCTCCATCCCTGTCTCCCTCCCTCCATGATAAGCTAAAGAAAGTGAAAGTGAAGTCACTCAGTTGTGTCTGACTCTTTGCAACCCAGTGGACTGTAGCCCACCAGGCTCCTCCGTCCATGGGATTCTCCAGGCAAGAATACTAGAGTGAGTTGCCATTTCCTTCTCCAGGGGATCTTCCTGACCCAGGGATTGAACCCAGGTCTCCCACATTGCAGGCAGACACTTTAACCTCTGAGCCACCAGGGACGCCCTATGATAAGCTATAGCTGCTGCTGCTGCTAAGTCGCTTCAGTTGTGTCCGACTCTGTGTGACCCCATAGACGGCAGCCCACTAGGCTCCTCTGTCCCTGGGATTCTCCAGGCAAGAACACTGGAGTGGGTTGCCATTTCCTTCTCCAATGATAAGCTATAGAGGCTTCTCTAAAAGGTTTTCACTCTCAACTAACTAGTACATAAGTCCTCTGATTCTACTTCTAACAGCATGCTCATCCTCTGCCACTGTCTTGATGATGTTAACATCCTCTTAATCCTGTCATTCCCCTGCTCAGAAACCTTTCTGGCCCAAGGGTGGAATCCAGAGCCTTCCAAGACCCTCAAGGCCCATGCTACCTCTCCTGCCTTATAGTCTGCTCCCTCTCCTCCTACCCCATCCTTCAACCCACCCAAGACTCAGACAACTCCCTTCTCTCTAGCTTGCTCCTGCATCTCTGTTTACTGGGGTTCTGCTGTGCTTCCTTTCAAGGCTTATCTCAAAAGGCTCCTCTCAGAAGGCTCTCCCAACTAGAATTATTCCACTCATCCTCATGGCCAAGGGGCAGGTAAGAAGCTCATGGGATTTACGTATATGTCTCTCTATGGTGTGGTCCTTGTTGTGAGTTGTCCTGAGACTAAGTGCATGGCAGAGCCCCACCAATATCCCTAAGCTGTTTACTAGATGGAAGTTATTTCCAGTACCTCAAGGCTTTACTCTGGTATATGCTGAGAAACAGAAGTTTCCCACCCACTTCTGCAAGTCACATCCACTAGGTCAAACTTGGTTTGGCCAAGAAAAAAAGCCAAAGTGAATATAGGCTGAAGTTCATACTTGCCTCTCGCACCCCGGAAAAGGACTCTGTAGTGCTTTTCTAATCGCTTGGCCATGTAGTTTGCATTCAAAATAGCAATCTCTGTGGCCTGTTTAAGGCCCTTGCCTCCCATCATCTGCAATAGAGGAAAAAATACTCATCAATCACGGAACACAGAGATCCAATGGACACTAACCAAAGACATCCCCAGATGAAAGGAAATCAGCTCCCCACCACTCTCTGGACTGCAGGGGAGTGAAATATCCTAAGACATCTCTCAGTCTTCTCTAAGCCTAAAATAACTTCTGGTTTCCCTCTTTGAACAGTAATTTTATGTTTTTTATTGTAGTTAGAAAGCTTAGAACAGGGAAAAACTGACTGCTGACTATCGCCTTATTTACCCAAGAAAAAGAACTGTATTTGAGGAGTTTCTGTTTGGTTGTTCATTGTGAATTTGAGATGCCTTGATAATTGCCAGGATCTTGAGGGCTCTTGGCCAAAATCCCCTCTGAATCCATTTTGTATGGTTTGTCTTTCACGTGTCCATAGTTCAGGCTTCTATGTTTAACAACTGAAAGGTTCTCAATCTTATCCTTTTCTGGTGGTTCATAAGTCCCTATGATTTTATGGGGATAGCATCACCAGCAAAGAGTTTAAAACCAAGACTGTACCAATTTGTCCTGCCTACTTTCTTCCCAGAACACCTCAGATGATAAGGCTTGATGTATGTTAACACACAAATGATGTAAAACAAATGAAATAACAGTGCAGGGATACCAAAGTCCTTGGAGAGGACACGCTCGGCCAGGTTGGCCAAAGAAGGGTTTCCAGAGTGAGAATTAGAACTTGAGTAGAAACTTGAAAATGGGTAGAATTTGGACAGACAAAGAGAAAGGGGAAGACACTCTAGGTGAGAATAGCAGAAACAAAGGTGTGGAAGGAAGGCCCATGGCTGCAGCCTGGGCATTGCTGGAGAGCCAGGTGGGCTGTGACCACTCGCACAAGCTTCAAATCCTTGCTGGGAAAGACCTGGACTTGGCTTCTGCCTCTGGACCTGTGCATCAGAGTCTGAGCAACTTTATGGCCCCAGTTCCACCCTGCCTATACTGAATTGATTCTCTCTGGAATGGGGCCTGGGAAAGTGCATTTTGGGGAGAACCTCCTAAAGATTTTGTGTGGGCTGGGACATCCAGTGGTAGAGGCCAAGGGAAGCCAGGAGAGGATGGACAGTCTTAGCAGAAATCTAGCAGTTTGGTAGGGAGTATATGAGAAGAACTGTATAAAGGAGAGAAGACGATAATTCTAGAGTCTCGGTAATAAGTAACAACAGCCTGAAAAAAGAAAGAGCCCAAGGTAGGAGGGGTGGCTGAAACCCTACCATATTTATTTCATTCTTAAACTGAGTCTGTCTGGTGTATCTGGCACACAGCCAAACCAGTCCTAGGGCATTTATTTTCTATATGTGGAAAATCATCTCTAATCCAAATAACATTCCATAACAAATGACTCAGGTTCACAGAGACCAAAAGGAAGCTGGGAATTAAGATTCTGTTTGCAAAGAAGCAGACCTTTATGATGATTGTTCTTGTTGCTATTTGCAAAACAACTCGAGTATGATTTGAAAACGCAGGTTTTAGTCTCTGGGGTACAGAATTGTTGTCCCAGCTTCCCAGAAAGTTTTCATTAAGAATCATAAATGCCACACTGTTCAAGAATAACAACCAGCCCAGAGAGTCATCCGGCAAGATGTGCATAGCTGAGTTTGGGTTTATTTCACCAGATCCTCGCTTTCTCTCAGGAGGGGAACCAGCTGGGGAAGACTGCTCTAATTACCGGCTGAAGAAGTGTTCCTATCCAGTGTGCGATCTAGTCAGCTCAGGAGGTGGGCAGGCTAGTTTGAATACGAACTGTATAAAATAAACTCTGACCCTAATGTGTTTTGGGTTTTTTGTTTGTTTGTTTTTGTTGTTGTTTTTGAAAAACACAAAAGAAGGAAGCCCGTTCTATGACAAAGTCTAATTACCTTCGAGAATATAGTTCCACAGGCCCTAAAGGGCAAAGAGCTTCGGGAAAACCTCTACATAAGTGAATTTCTGCTATTTTCATCTTACCCTCCAGGCTCCCAAGAAATATAAAGCGAAATGAGATGTATTCCTAAAATTTATCCCAGGATCTCAACCAAGTGTAATAATTAGTATATGCACTGTTTTTCGCTTGTGAGGGGCTGTACAAATCCTACAGGAAACCAAATGACGTGGCCAGCACATCCATATGACTCATGGTACTTAGCTCTGTCTGGAAAAATATATCTGGCATGTCAGTTTCTCTGGTGTTAAACCCACTGTGAGAACCCAAAGGAAAACAGCCTGATGAAGAAAAGATAAAATGAATTTTAGCTGATCTCTTTAGGATGGTTTCTTCCACTCAAGTTGTCAGCAATTTTCACTGAACCACATCTCGATCATGGATTTCTTCATTTTTAAGTTAAGAAGGAATCTGCAGTCTCAGGTCCCCATCCATACATCACTCCCCCAAACCATCTAACATGCATTAGCAGGCCTCACCTTAATATAAGCCCATGAAATGGGCAAGATGCAACTGGAGCCCCACGGGGCTGCGCTGACGGTCCCCAAAGCCTGGGCATCTTCACTTGGTTTTAGCGAAATGATGGGATGATTAGGCAGAAAAGGAACAAGATGCTTCTTCCTGTATATATATTTTTTAATACAAATTTAGAAGATGTTAAAAAGATCTGGTCTAACCAAACAGGCAGGTCCTGGGCCCTCTCAGGAAGCTCTATTCCTAGCAAAGGAACTCTGACATGGAAGGTACCCGGCACCTGCTAAGGGGCAGATGTTCAGGAAGTCTCCCTTCCTTTCTCCTCTGCTGGAGGCATGGCTCACCAGCCATCAGCATCCTAGCAGCTCAAACAAGTACCATGGTGGAGAGCTGGGGAGAGACAGGCAGCCTGGAACATCATGCAGAGCTATGGGCTCATGAGGATGTGGGGACATCCCAGCCCCTCACACCCTCTCCGTCCCTGCCCTGGCCCCACACTCTTTCCCAAGGCATCTAAGGGATATAGAAGGATGCTGCTGAGATGCCCCATAGGGTGACAATCACAGGCCAGCCTGTGAACATCAGTTGCCCCATCTCCCCCACAGCTGAGCCACTGCGACCCTGTTGCCTACTACAGAAAACAGGAATCAAAAAGGAAAGAAGAAAAACCCAAGGGGGGCCAGGCTCTCCATATCCCTGAAGACTGGCCCCTTCCGCACATTTTGGGAAAAAGGAAGATGCTCAGGAAATGGTTGCTCAGCATCATTTCCATGAGATGATTTGATTTCAGTTTAAAAAGTTACCAACTGCTCCGAGATATTGCTTTAGTCTTATTCTGACTTCATCCAATTATTTCTAGTAATAAGGTTTGTTTCCTTCCTACTTATCTCAGATGTAATAAGAATTCAGGCTGTAAAGTGTCCAAAATATTACATCCAATTTCTTTTTGGCAGGGGGACATTTGAGTTCTACTCCTTTAGCAAATTTTAATTATACAATAGTGTTATCAATTTTAGCCACCATGTTATATGATAGATCCTCAGATGTAACATGTTATATGATAGATCCTCAGATGTAACCATAAGCTGATTTTAAAAACAAAGCTGCTTGGAAGTCTAAATTAAAGTCCAAGAGACCCTTCTAGGTGCTAATATACCAGTTCTTACTCATAATGCTCCAGTAAAGCTTACTATTCATTTCTCTGTTAATAAACCTGCTCTGTCTATACATGACTAGGAGCTGAGTGTGGCCATACACACTGTGGTTAATAAAATCTGTTTGCTTCCCCTTGAAAGCTCCTTGAAAGCACCCCATTCACTGCTCATCACCCAGCCCCTAAAGGCACACTACATGTGAAGGTATCCTGACACCTGAAGTCCTCGATGAGAAGAACAGAGTGTGGGGCCAACTCTCAGTCTTCAAAGCCATCCCGAAACCAGGGCCCAGAACTCACACTCCGATGGGCCCCATGCCAGGGCCGCCACCTCCATGGGGAATGCAGAAGGTCTTGTGAAGATTAAGGTGTGAGACATCAGACCCAAAGTCTCCGGGACGACAGAGTCCCACCTGTCACAAAGGGAAAGAACCAAAAGCAAAAGTCAAGAGCTGGGGGTGCTCTGGAGAGACAGCCATCCTGCTCTCCTGAGAGGAGAGGCAGGAGATGTGCACAGAAACGTCCTTAGATGGCAGCTCAAACCCGATATCCCACAGGCAGCATGCCCTGCAGTTTCTATGGAAACAGCAATTGACCATTTAGATTTTAAAGTATGATCTGAATATACCATCAACTCCTAATTATCCACCCCCAAGAAAGGGGAGGGGAAGTATAGGCCTTCCCTGCTATTGAAACAGGCAATTTCACCCCAGCATGTCTAGTACCCCAGCTTTGGATATCATGCACTTTACTGAAGGGCCCCTTAGGACACGTGGATATAGAGGGCTGGAAGGCTATCTGAGAGAATACTGAGCTGAGAGAGAGGGAGGGAGCCTGACAGTTTTCCTGAGACCATCCTGGTACCAGCCACAACATTCAACAGGTGTTCCTGCCACTTTGGCATTTGAGCTAATTGTGGATGTGATAAAAACTACAAGACTCATTTATGCTATTGAATCAATAGACAATCCCTGGACTGCTCAAAAGAGATCAGATAGAAGCAAAGAAAAACAAAAAGAGTCTGAAATTGGGACTTCCCTAGCAGTCCAGTGGTTGCTGCTGCTGCTGCTAAGTCGCTTCAGTCGTGTCCGACTCTGTGCGACCCCGTAGACAGCAGCCCACCAGGCTCCCCCGTCTCTGGGATTCTCCAGGCAAGAACACTGGAGTGGGTTGCCATTTCCTTCTCCAATGAATGAAAGTGAAAAGTGAAAGTGAAGTCGCTCAGTCGTGTCCGACTCCAGCGACCCCACGGACTGTGGTTAAGACTCCATAATTCCAATGCAAGGGGCACTGGTTCAATCCCTGGTTGGGGTTAGACCACACATGCCCCTCACTGGGGCTGAAAACAAAACAAATTAAAAAAAAATTTTAGTGAAAAGAGTCTGAAATGGTTTTAAAAAAAAAAAAGGAGAGGGAGTTGATATGACTCTTTAAAAGATGATGAGTCCCTGCCCTCCAAAGTCTCCCTAAAGCATTCCCTTAAAGGCACGTGTCACACAGACTGTAAAGAAGGCGAAGTGTTAAAGAACTGATGCCTTCGAACTGTGGTGCTGGAGAAGACCCCTGAGAGTCCCTCAGACAGCAAGGAGATCGAACCAATCAATCTTAAGGGAAATCAACACTGAATACTTGTTGGAAGGACTGATGCTGAAGCTGAAACTCCAGTATTTTGGTCATCTGATGCTAACAGCCGACTCATTGGAAAAGTCACTGATGCTGGGAAAGATTGAGGGCAGAAGGAGAGAGGGCATCAGAGGATGAGATGGCTGGATGGTATCACCGATGCAATGGACACGAACTTGAGAAAACTTCAGGAGATACTGAGTGACAGAGAGGCCTGGCATGCTGCCGTCCATGGGGTAGCAGAGTCAGAAACAACTGCTCGACTGAACAACAGCAGCAAAACGTCACACAGACCACCCCCTACACACACACAGCCCAGTAAGTAGTCAGGATCAGCCCTTCAGAGCCAGAGATGTGCAGCTGTTTTACGCTGATGAAACTGAAGCTAGTCCAAGGTCACGGGAGTTCAGTATCCACCAGGGGCCAAACCTTGGGTGTTAATTCCCTCAGGAAGAGGGGTCACCCCCCGCCCCTCCCCTGCAATAAGCTAAGAAAATTCAGCTCACTCCCTGCTTCCCTTCAACCTTTTTACTTCGTCCTCAGCATCCCCTGTGACTTCATGACCTCCTTGGGAGGAGTGTGTGTATGTGTGTGTGTGCGCGTGTGCACGTACCCGTGCATGAGCACAGTCACTCAGTCGTGTCTGACTCTTTGCGAACCCATGGACTGTAGTCTACCAGGCCACCCTGTCCATGAAATTTTCCAGGCAAGAATACTAGAGTGGGTTGCCATTTCCTACTCCAAGGGATCTTCCCAACCCAGGGATCGAACCCATGTCTCTCGTGTCTCCTGCAGTGGCAGGTAGATATTCTTTACCACTGCACCAGGATCTGCAATCTCAGTGAAATTATAGTACATACTTTGATTTGGCAATATAGAAAGTCAGTCTCTGTTCTGAATTCAGTGTCATGTTTTAAGACAACTGTCAAGAAGACAAAACAAATTTTTTTTTTCATAACCATTTTCTCACATTGCCCACCTGAGCATTCATGTTGGCCCCATCCAGGTAGACCTGGCCTCCGTGTAGGTGGATCAGGTCACACACGTCTCCAATGTTTTCTTCAAACACTCCATTGGTGGATGGGTATGTAATCATGATTGCTGCCAAGTTCTCCTTGTGTTTATCCACCTGAGACAGAAAAGTGGCAGAGGGAGCTAACGAGAGGAAGTGTTTCTTTCTTAACCAATTCCTCATTTTTTAAAAGGATTAAGGAAGATGAAGTCTTGGTCTTTTCGTTTCTCAAACTGTCTCAATGTAGGATGACACTAATAGAAGGTCCATAGCCATTTCTGCCTTTATAAATCATTCTAAAGAAATAACAAGATTCCTTTAGACTA
Source organism: Bos taurus (assembly GCF_002263795.3). Lineage (NCBI taxonomy): Eukaryota > Metazoa > Chordata > Mammalia > Artiodactyla > Bovidae > Bos > Bos taurus. The sequence continues at coordinate 38,288,395 of NC_037335.1, read as the reverse complement.
AGTCTCCATGGTCAAGACCAAAAAACTGTTCAGAAGATTTCTGGATATTTTGGGCTGAATTCTCTAAAGTGGTTTTCCTTTGGTTCAAATCATCTCAATAATTATTTCAGATTTTTTCTGGTTCCAGACAAGTCAATTCTCATAGTTCATCTTGCTATGCTCATCTTGCCAAATCCATCCTATCCACTTTCCCTCCCATTCTATTGAGATTCGAATTCCCACTAGGAATGTTCTGCTCCGATTTAAAAAACAAACAAACATCATTTTTCTTTTGACAGAAGGCAAGCATATATGAAAGACATGTTCCTATTTTTTTGACCAGCAAGTCAGAGAAGAGGCCCACGTGAAAACAAAACAAACAAACAAAAATTTTAAATCATATCCTATATTGGAGAGACTTAATAATTACACTTTTTGACCCAGAATATTTATTGGTAAAAACTTTATGGGGCAATGGGAGGTGGGGAGGTGGATGTGAGAGATTAAAAAATGCTTGTTTTTATCTTCCTTTTGAAGGTTGTTACATGAACTTCTCAGTCTCCATGCCTAATAACCCCAACAAAATCACATTGCCATTCAAGTGATTTCCTTTCCTCTTAAGATGCAGCCTACAGTCCACCAGTGGAAAGCAGATACGGTTGCTAGGCAACATCTTCCTGAAGGTTGGGAGGTTGGGAGTTTGGGAGTGGGGGTTGGTGTTGCAGGAAGGAGGATGGAATGTTGCCTGAAATTCAGCAAGTAATGGCTGGGACCATCACAAACATCTGCAAAATCTACATTTCTGTTTTAATCCCCAACACAAAGATTGAGAATACCTATGACTTCCAGGATCATAGGTTTGTTCACGGGGGAAGGAGAGGAAGATTGGGCAGGAAGAAGCAGGCAGATTCTGCAAGGACTAGTCTTACTACCACCATGAATAATTCATTCAGTTTCTTACACACGCACATATTAGAGGACGGAATTTCAGTTTAAAGGACCTTCTCCTTGTTAAAGAAGGAAGAGGTGAAAGAAACTATGGTCACTTTTACTCTGGACCAAAAATGTGACTCTTGCTTTTATTTTTCTTATAGAGATGGCTAGGTTTTCTGATTTTATGCCATTTTCCCTAGACCCATTCGGAGAAGAACTGCAGTCTTTTAATGAGGATGCAAAAGAAGATAACGTTGACCTAAACCATCCCTGATCCTTGCCACTTCTTTCCAACCCAGACCTCCCCCATCTGGTAAGCGGAAGTTGAGTACCATAGCCTTGAGGTGAGCTGCATCGATGTTTCCGTATTTATCCACCTCCACAGGCTGAATCCTCATGCCTGCCATGTGGGCACTTGCAGGATTGGTCCCATGCGCAGATTTTGGAATGAGGCAAACCTTACGAACGAAAGGAAGGAAAGAGAGAAATCACCAGGCTGTTCATAATGGCAGAAAAGTCCTACGAAATGCTTGGAGCATAAATACATAGGTGTCATATACTCTATTTAAACTGACCGGTGGTGCCTTAATATCTGCTACAACTTCATGATTACTGTATTGAAAAACAGTGTCCAACAGAGGAGTTGACACCTGGATCCCCAAATACTGTTCCCGAAAGACTTTCAGAATATTAATACTCTCCTTCCTTATCCCAGTAACACCAAAACAAGCCTAGGCTTATTCTAACCTTGCCTCAGCAATAATATGTAGAAAGCACCTTACAAGAACATGAGATTAGAAATTAAACTCTAGGACTCAAATGCACACATCACAGCTCCAGTGCTCTGCTTGGCTCTGCTGGGACCCAGGAGAGATAATGGTAGACATTATCCCAAGGCCTCCCAGTGACAATACACCAGTGATGTCATCATTATTGGATGCTTACTCTGTGCAATAGATTCTCTGCTTACATGAGAATAGCCAAGCACAAATGCCCATCAGTTTCTGCCCTGTGCTCACACAAGGCATTCACTGAGAAGGTTGGCATCTGTATAAATAAATGTCTAGAGGGACTTCTCTGGTGGTCCAGTGTTTAAGAGTCCATAATTCCAATGCAGGGGATGTGGGTTGGATCCCTGGTTGGGGAACTAAGATCCCACATGCTGTGCAACACAACCAGATCAAAAAAATTAAATAAATAAATAAAAGGACCCTTTAGACAGGGACTGCTGCTGCTGCTGCTGCTGCTGCTGCTAAGTCGCTTCAGTCGTGTCCGACTCTGTGCGACCCCGTAGACGGCAGCCCACCAGGCTCCCCGTCCCTGGGATTCTCCAGGCAACAACACTGGAGTGGGTTGCCATTTCCTTCTCCAATGCATAAAAGTGAAAAGTGAAAGTGAAGTCACTCAGTCGTGTCGGACTCTTAGCAACCCCATGGACTGCAGCCCACCAGGCCCCTCCGTCCATGGGATTTTCCAGGCAAGAGTACTGGAGTGGGGTGCCATTGCCTTCTCTGAGACATGGACTACATCATGTCAAATAAGACTCCTTGGCTGGGAGGAAACATTTCTTGCTTTGTCAGGAGACTACTCCTCTCTTTCTAAAGGGATCTTGGTGTTGCCAGTATAATTAGGGAAATGAAAGTTCTCAACAAAAAAAAAAGTCTAGTGCCCACAGGTGCCAAAGGAACTCAGAATGAGGGGGTGCCACCTCAAGTTGAAGAGATCAAGAAAGAGTATTTCAAGAGCTTAAAGATGTGTTGAATTTTTATGGAAAATGGCTGGTGGGCATAATACTAAAATTCCCAGGTTTAAATCATTTTCATTTCCTGCCCCCAAATCATGTGAGCAGAGGTGAAGACACATGCTCTGTGTGATCTGATGATGCCACACTACAGGAAAGGGCGCCCTGCAGTTCCCTCCAACAGCGGTAAGGAGAAACAACGTCGACCCTGAAAACAATTCTGTTTTTGTTTTTAATTCCAGAACCAATACTGTCACCCTGTGAAGAAAAACGGATGGGCATTATAAAAATGGGCTTATGAAGGGGAAATTTAACTTAACAGCTGTTTCCTCAAAAACAGCAAAGCCATCTATTTAAGCAAAATGCATGTGACCCAAAGAGAACTATCAACAGAGGCAAAGATGAAATGACTTTGTTCTTCTTCTGTGGACAGTTAGCGCTTCTTTGAATGGTGACCCCATGAACTGCAGCACACCAGGCATCCCTGTCTTTCACTGTCTCCCAGAATTTGCTCAAACTTATGTCCATTGAGTCAGTGATACCATCCAATCATCTCATCCTCTTTTGCCCCCTTCTCCTCCTGCCCTTAATCTTTCCCAGCATCAGGGTCTTTTCTAGTAAGTTGGCTTCTTCGCATCAGGTGGTCAAAGTATTAGAGTTTCAGCTTCAATATCATTCCTTCCAATGAATATTCAGGGTTTATTTCCTTTAGGATTAACTGATTTGACCTCCTTGCTGTCCAGGGAACTCTCAAGAGTCTTCTCCAGCACCACAGTTTGAAAGCATCAATTCTTTAGCGCTTGGTCTTCTTTATGGTACAATTCTCACATCTGCACATGACTAGTGGAAAAACCATAGCTTTGACTATACAGACCTTTGTTGGCAAAATGTTGTCTCTGCTTTTTAATACTCTGTCTAGGGATATAAGGATTATCAGGAAGAAAATGTCTCAGTCATTTTTTCAATGATTTGTTGCTGTTAGACATTTGTGATTTTCTATGTGGATCCTCACTTTAAAATTTGTGGTACTGAAGGGACTTTCAATACCTAAGTTCTAGGACAATGTCCTAGGTTCTAGGACAGAACCTAGATTTGATATTTTAGCCAACACTAACTCTCTTTGGTTCATTTATGCCAATTTAGGTGGATTCTGTGTTTTTCTAACTCCCTAGTGTGCCTGGCATAGACCCAACATAGCTCATTTTCAAAAGACTTGCTGCATGAGTGAAGGATTAAGGAGAAGAAATCCTTTGCAAGGGAAATCAATTTCTTACCACTGGTCAAATCCAAAATCCAAAGGCCACTACTTTGCCCAGGCAACTGAGAAAAGAAAAATACATACAGGTTTTGGGGGAGGTTTTGGTGGTGCTTTTTTAGTTTGTTTGGGTCAATGTATGCCCTTTGTATAGGAAATTCAATCACTGATCAGCAAACCTGAATTAGTATTTGACTAACAAATGAGTAATAATTATAAAGTGCTTAGGATAGTGCCTGGCACATGGAATTTTTACATAAGTGTTTGTTAAATAATTTGTAGTCTCCCAAATTAAACTGGTAAATCAAGAATTTGGCCATTGCATTTTAGGAACCTCTGAAATTTAACCTAAGAGCAAATGTGAAAATAACTTCCAAAACAGTTTGAAATAAAAAAAATCATCAGGAATCCAGGAGGTTCCATAGCATATGACTTCCCCACACATTTTTTTTTTGCAAAACAGCATATATTTTACTAGTTTCTGTGATAGTCTATTATATGGGAGCAGCTGTCTTAGACATCTCTGATACAGAAAAATCCTCCATGATTATTTGAATAATAAATCATTTTCTTCTTCTCTAACTAAAAAGTCAGGTTAAATTAAAATCTTTAGGATGCCAACATTTCCAAACTTGAGGGTTCTGTTTCTACAAGCTCAATGACTGGGTAGTCGTCCCTGCCTCCCTCACCCACCCTCAAAATGCAGCATCCCACTCCTCTCTGTCCTTCAGTGGAATAACCTCTCCTAACACTTCAGTGATAGCAGTGTGAACAGTGGAGCCAGGAGAAGCATCACACACAAGGGGACTGAGATAGAAGGGAGGACTGGAAAAAACAAAGAAGGAAAAAGAGCTAAAAAGAATCCATGTGTCATAGAAGAACTCTGTTGTTGCTGTTGTTTAGTCACACAGTAGTGTCCAACTCTTTTGTGATCCATGGACTTTAGACCGACAGGCTCCGCTGTCCATGGGATTTCCCAGGCAAGAATACTGGAGTGGGTTCCCATTTCTTTCTCAGGGGATCTAACCAACCCAGGGGTCGAACCTAGGTCTCCTGCATTGGCAGGTGGATTCTTTACCTCTGAGCCACTGGGAAACCTAGGAGAACTCTGCCCAGGCCCAGTCTCTCATCCTTTTTTTGTGACCTTTCTGGTTTGGCCCCCAGCTCCTGGACACTGGACTACCCTGGTGGCTCAGGCAGTAAAGTGTCTGCCTACAATGCAGGAAACTCGGTTTCAATCCCTGGGTGGGGAAGATCCCCTGGAGAAGGAAATGGCAACCCACTCCAGTACTCTTGCCTGGAGAATCCCATGGACGGAGGAGCCTGGTGGGCTACAGTCCATGGGGTCGCAAAGAGTCGTACATGACTGAGCGACTTCACTTTCACTTTCCTGGACATTAACAAACAGTTCCTGGGGTCAGCCTGGAGAACTAGGAACCAGTGCAGGATGGGAAGCGTCACAGAGTAGACAGAACCTGTATTTTAGCTGGCCTTTTCTAGCTGGTCACAGGCCTTCCACAAGCACCACAGTGTGGATCCCAGCAGCTTCCCCATAAAGCAGGAACAACATGGACATGGTAACACAGAATGAATGGCTCCCTCTCCCGGAGTCCCAGAAACTTCATGGTTAAAGAGCATGAATAACAAAGAGTTCCAGGGGCTACTCAGTACAAGGAAGCCACAGAGGAAAAATAGAAAAGGCAACTCTAAATGTCAGTCATCTGGCAGCCTCTCATTGGATAACCAGAATCCCAACATCTCCTTTCTGACTCTATGAAAGCACTGACATTTTGAGGTCCAAAGAACAACTTTAATTCCAAAATCCTTCCTTAGAAAATCGAAGAATTCAAACCCAAGTGAAAAAAAAATAAAAAGTTGAGATATCAAGAAGGTGGGAGAAAAAAGTTTTTCCTCCCATTTTGTGAAAGTAAAATAGTATTTAAATTCTTCCCTGCAAAATCCAGGTAACTAGCCATAAATAATCTTCCATCTTTAATAAAACTAGGAATGGACTAAGACCCTACTTTTGTGTGCAGCCAGAAGGACTCCAGCCCCCTTTTCTCTAAACTTCCCGGGCTGGGCAGATGCTTGTGACTTGCTCCTGATTCCTACCCACTAATGCCATCTCCACAGCTCATGAAGTTCAAGGTCAGCGTGGCCACCACCAGGAACACAGGCCTCCTTTGGCCGCAATCTGAAGCCTGTGTTGTTAGGTCATCGGCTAAGGGCACTGCCTCAGGATTAGTGGAGGTCTGTGGTGCCCATTAGCACCTGCTGGTCCCACAAGGGCCTCCAAAAGCAGTTTGGACCCTGGAGACTAGACTCTAACTCACAGCAAACGATGAAACAGAACCGTGAACTCTGCTCCATGTCTTCTTTTGTTGTTGAGAGCTGAGAATCACTAATAAGGAATTTATTTATTCAACAAATATTTTTTGAGCATACATAGGGCAAGAACTGTGCTCAGGCACAGTAGGAGTTATAGAAGAATGAAAACTTGGTCTCTGCCCTCTGTCCAGGCCTGGGGCCAGGGCTGAGCCAAGGAGGGAGACTTGGAATGGCAACATTCCTTCCCCTTACACCCTTTGCTCCCTGGGGGCAGCAGTTCTGCAGCCAACTGGCTAACTTTTACAGACTGGGTTTAAGAAGACTTTTATCTCAAAATGTTTTTCCTCAAAATGGTCCAGTGAAACGTCTTAGAGGCAAGGATCGTAATAGCCACTCCATAGACATTTGTTTCTTGATTATGTGTTTCCCCAACTTCTTCCAAGAAGACTTGGAGGGAGTGTCCCTCAGAACAAAAGGGACCCTAAAGTTGAACCCACTGACCTCCCCGCACCCCACTCCAGTGGTAAGCACGTGGTTGATGCTCACCGTTCTGTGTGTCTCTCCTTTCGCATCTAAGTAGGCTCGGATAGAGGCCAGCCCGGCGTATTCCCCCTGGGCTCCGCTGCAAAGACACGAAGAAAAGGGTCAGAGCTTTATGCCTCTCTGCCTTCATGTACTCATTCAGTATTCATCAGGTATGGGCTGTATGTTCACCAACATGTGACACAAAGTCCCTCCTAGAAAACAGTAAGCTCGCCTAGGACCCCTGCGTGAGCCTAAAGCCTTGAACAACCAGAACAACACCTGGTCTGTGCACTATAGCTCACCCATTCCTACTCAGAGATGGGATTTCAACTCTCACTCAGGACCATACATCTAAAAAAAATCATTTTCATTATGGAAAGTTCCAAAACTGTGCAAAAGTAGAGAGAAGAATGTAAGGGACCACCACATTGTGCCTATTACCCAGCTTTAAAAATTAAAAGATCATGGTCAATCTTGTTTCTACCTACATCCCTCACTAACCCTCTCACTCTGAACTAGATTATTGTGAAGCAAAACTCAAGCATCATATCATTTCATCAATTCAAACTTCAATATGTATCTTTCAAAGATAAGAATTATTTTTTAAAATATAATTGCAATTATGACACCTAAAATGAGGAACAATAATTTCTTAATATCACTAAATATTTAGTCAATGATCCGATTATACGGCAAAGGAATAGTACATTGAGTACAATTAATTGAGTGTAATTGAGTGTGGTACCATTCCCGACAGACTCGGGTCAGCTTTCCTAAGCCCCACATACTCACGGCAGCTAGAGGCTGGCCATACCCATCTCAGCAGTCCTTGAAGGCACCACTTTTAGAGCACACTTAATGACTAACATTCCAGGGAGGGGTGCTGAGTCAATCATAAACTGTTACTTAATGTTCTCAGTACTCTCTGCAGGAAGGAAAGGAAGTGAGTAATAGGTTTTTTAATCCCATTCAAAATGCATGTTTCCTCCATTTCAAAAAATTACACCATCTTTTGACTCTGTGGAAGGCCCAGTGGTTTTGGCACCCATCCCTCCTGGTCACCCCGTAATAATGAGATCATACTCTAAAAAAGAATAAGCTTAAGAATAAACTAGATAAATTGTTTAATTTCTAAATGAAAAGCTAAGCTTGAGCCCTAGAAAACATTTTTTGAGAAAATGGTGGGATAGAACCAGCTGAATTTGAAATATCTGCAAACTAGTATAGGGACATTGATGGCTCGGTGTCAGGAGATGGCAGAATTGACGATTTAGGGCTCAGCATGAGAAGAGGACAGAGCAGAGGAAAACATCTGGAGGTGCAAGGCTTGGAGTCTGGCTGAGGAATAAAGCAAAGTGGTGAATCCACAGTGTGGGTGCCACAGAGCAACAGAAGAGACTAGATGAGCTAAGGAATAATGATAAGTGTAAGCTGCTCCAGAATTAAGCACTTCCTATTTGCCAGGCACTATGGTGCACAGACAAAACACAGGTAAATGAGAACCATTATTGCTGTCACCACGAAGCATTTTATAATTTTTTTTTTTGGCCTCAGGAAATGTATAGACTAGTATTATGCATGGAGCAGCTCTGCAATAAATGTTTAGTCAATCTGTTCAAAACTGAGTTCTTCTTCAGTCCAGACAACATTAATGTCATCATTTCGCCCATGGAAAAGGACTTCAACAAATGGACTTTGTCTCTACTCAATACTCTGTAATGAAATATTTGGAAAAAGAATTTTTTTAAAAAGTGGATATATTTACATGTATAACTGATTCACTTTGATGTATAGTGGAAACTAACACATTGTAAATGAACTATACTCCAATAAAAATTTAAAAATGGATTTTGTATTTCCTTCTGTGTTTTTCTCATGACTTCTACTCATCTTGTGTTGGAAGATCAATCAAAGAAGGAAAGAAGAGACTGGAGCTAGGAGCCAGTAATCTAAGAGAAAGGCAGTATGCCAAAGACTTGATCAGAAATGCTGGATGTTTTCTGGCTTAGATACTCTTAAAATCAGTCATGTTCCAAAAAAGTGCAAAGATATATTCTAAATCCTACATAAGGATTATTCCTGGGGTACTATGAAAATAAAGGGAATTATTAGTGCCACCTGTTGGTGAAAAAGCATTATGAACAGTATCTGCTTATCTGCATAACCCAGACTGAGAACTCATCAGAAAAGTACTACATGTGGAAGGGCAGCTAGGATAGTGGTTTTCTGACACCTATTCAAAACCAAGGGATTATACTGCATAGCACAGGGGACTCGATTCAATACTCTGTAATGGCCCAAATAGGAAAAGAATCTTAAGGGTGACCCACTTTGCTATAAACCCAAAACTAACACAACATTGTAAATCTACTATAAAATAAAAATTAAATTTCTGCATGGTTTTTAAACTTATGAAAAAGTTAACATAGAACCCATTTTGCATGACTGCAGAATATGCTACAATTCATGACTTAGGGTGAATCCTAGAAGTCACCCAAATTCAAGCTGAATTATACTATTCATGAACTGAGAAAACAGTAGCATGTTTTATTTATAATAGTCAAAGTGGGATGTTGTATTGATACAAATCAAAAGGTATTAAAAATGTGCTCTAGAGAAAATGATCATGTTATGTATGGATCATAACTGAAAATTTAGGTGCTTATAATTTCAGGTTTATACATTTTTTAAATTATTCTTGTTTTAATTTTCTCTAGATATCCTTTAGAAAATCATTAAATAGGTTAACACACCATTGTAGCTCACACACCAATGGCCACATTTAATGTGCAGTTTCAGAGAAGTTTTCTTTTAAGCTGTCTATTAGTCAGTGGGCCTATTTTATTTGTAACAACATCTGAAATTCTTAAGTTTTCTACACGATGTCCCTAAAAAATATTACATTTAAAAAGACATTTTTGTGAAAAAGATTTTTTGAGTGATAAACTGTAAATTTAAATATGAAGTGAATTCCTTCCCATCTATAATATCTAACACCTAGCCCATTGCAAAAACGGAAACATTTGGAAGCTAAAATATGCATCATTATCCAATGAAACCAAGATTTTTGTAGATATAAGATTATTCTAAAATTTATATGTAAAGACAAAGCAACTGAAATAGCATTCTGGAAAAGAAAAAAGAGCAATCAGTCCTGCTTCTAATGTCAAAGCTCTCCTTGACCTGATGTCCCTTTTCAAGTAGTTAGACAACAAGCTCCTCTGGATCTTAGTCTACATCTGTCACATGGGGATAATGCCACCCAATTTACAGATGAATTTAAAATTAGTATTATAAAAGTAATACATTCTGATTTTTTAAAAACTTCATCAATGAGAAAAGGGATGAAGCTTAAGGTAAAAAAAAAAAAAAAAAAGCCCCTAATTCTTACCAGTTTTACTCCCTCAAAAGAAGCACTATTCCTAATTTCTTGTGATACATAATGTTTTTTGTTTGTTTTTTACTGAAGGATAGTTGCGTTATAGAATTTTGTTTTCTGTCAAACCTCAACATGAATCAGCCATAGGTACACATATATCCCCTCCCTTTTGGACCTCCCTCCCATTTCCCTCCCCATCCCACCCCTCTAGGTTGCTACAGAGCCCCTGTTTGAGTTTCCTGAGTCATACAGCAAATTCCCACTGGCTATCTATTTTACATATGGTAATTAAGTTTCCACATTACTCTTTTCATACATCTCACCCTCTCCTCCCCTCTCCCCATGTCCATAAGTCTATTTTCTATGTCTGTTTCTCTATTGCTGCCCGGTAAAATTCTTCAGTACTACTTTTCTAGATTCTGTATATGTGCGTTAGAATACGATATTTATCTGTCTTTCTGACTCACTTCACTCTGTATAATACGTTCTAGGTTCATCCATCTCATCAAAACTGACTCAAGTGTGTTTCTTTTTATGACTGAGAAATATTCCATTGTGCATATGTACCACAACTTCTTTATTCATTCATTCATTTGTCGATGGACATCTAGGTTGTTGTAATGGGCATCTAGCACTATTGTAAATAGTGCTGCAATGAACAGTGGGATACACGTGCCTTTTCCAGCCCTGGTTTCCTCAGGGTATATGCCTAGGAGTGGGATTGCTGGGTCATATCATATGGTGGTTTTATCCTTAGTTTTTTAAGGAATCTCCATACCATCTTCCATAGTGGCTGTGTCAATTTATATTCCCATCAACAGTGCAAGAGAGTGTCCTTTTCTCGATACCCTCTCCAGCATTGTTTGTAGACTTTTTGATGATGGCCATTCTGATCGGTGTGAGGTGATATCTAATTGTAGTTTTGATTTGCATTTCTCTAATACTGAGCGATATTGAGCATCTTTTCATGTGTTCGTTAGCCATCTGTATGTCTTCTTTGGAGAAATGTCTGTTTAGGTCTTTTTCCTGCTTTTTGATTGGGTTGTTGTTTTTCTGGTATTGAGTTGTATGAATTGCTTGTATATTTTGGAAATTAATCCTTTGTCAGTTGCTTCATTTGCTATTATTTTCTTCCATTCTGAGGGTTGTCTTTTCACTTTGCTTATAGTTTCCTTTGCTGTGCAAAAGCTTTTAAATTTAATCAGGTCCCACTTGTTTACTTTTGTTTTTATTTCCATTACTCTAGGAGGTGAGTTATAGAGGATCTTGCTTTGATTTATGTCACTGAGTGTTTTGCCTATGTTTTCCTCTAAGAGTTTTATAGTTTCTGGTCTCACATTTAGGTCTTTAATCCATTGAGTTTATCTTTGTGTGTGTTGTTAGGAAGTGTTCTAATTTCATTACATGTAGCTGTCCAGTTTCCCCAGCACCATTTACTGAAGAGGCTGTCTTTGTCCCATTGTATATTCTTGCCTCCTTTATCAAAAATAAGGTACTCATAGGTGCATGGGTTTATTTCTGGGCTTTCTATATTGTTCCATTCGTCTGTATTTCTCTTTCTGTGCCAGCACCATATTGTCTTGATGACTGTAGCTTTGTAGTATAATCTGAAGTCAGGAAGATTAATTCCTCCAGCTCCATCCTTCTTTCTCAAGACTGCTTTGGCTATTCAGGGTCTGATCACAGCTTCAATTTCAGTGCTTGTGACTGGGTTGTCCATAATTTCTATTTCTTCCTGGTTCAGTCTTGGAAGGTTGAACTTTTCTAAGAATCTGTCCATTTCTTCCAGGTTATCTGTTTTATTGCCATATAGTTGTTCATAACGGTCTCTTATAATCCTTTGTATTTCTGCACTGTCTGTTGTAACCTCTCCTTTTTCATTTCTACTTTTGTTGATTTGATTCTACTCTCTTTTGTCCTTGATGAGTCTGGCTAAAGGTTTGTCAATTTTGTTTATCTTCTCAAAGAACCAGCTTTTAGTTTTATAAATCTTTACCATTGTTTCTTTCATTTCTTTTTCATTTATTTCTGCTCAGATATTTATGATTTCTTTCCTTCTACTAATTTTGGGTTATTTCTGTTCTTCCTTTCCAGTTGTTTCAGGTGTAAAGTTAGGTTGTCTATTCGATATTTTTCTTATTTTTTGAGGTAGGATTGTATTGCTATAAACTTCCCTCTTAAAACTGCTTTTGCCGCATTCCATAGGTTTTGAGTTGTCATGTTTTCATTGTCATTTGTTTCTAGAAATTGTTTGATTTCCTTTTTGATTTCTTCAGTAACCTGTTGGTTATTTAGAAACATGTTGTTTAATCTCCATGTGTTTGTGTTTCTTACAGGTTTTTTTCCTTGTAGTTGAAGATGCTTGATATGATTTCAATTTTCTTAAATTTATTGAAGTTTGATTGTGACCCAAGATGTGGTCTATCCTGGAGAATGTTCCATATCCACTTGAGAAGAAAGCATATTCTTCTGCATTTGGATAGAATGTCCTGAAGATATCAGTGGCATCCATCTCATCTAATGTATCACTTAAGATTTGCATTTCCTCATAAATTTCCTGTTTTGATGAGCTGTTCATTGGTGTGAGTGGGGTGTCAAAGTCTCCTACTGTTATTGTGTTACTGTCAACTTCTCCTTTTATGTTTGTTAGTGTTTGTCTTATGTATTGAGGTTCTCCTATTTGGTTGCATAGATATTTACAATCGTTATGTCTTCCTCTTGGATTGATCCTTTGATCATTATGTAGTGTCCTTATCTCTTGTAATTTTCTATATTTTAAGGTTTATTTGTCTGATATAAGGATTGCTACTCCAGCTTTCTTTTGCTTCCAATTTGCATGGAATCTATTTTACCATCCTCTGACTTTCAGCCTGTATTTGTCTTTAGGTCTGAAGTGGGTTTCTTATAGACAGCATATATATGTCTTATTTTTTTTAATCCATTCAGCCAGTCTGTGTCTTTTGGTTGGAGCATTTAATCCATTTACATTTAAAGTAGTTATTGACATATATGCTCCTATTGCCATTTTCTTAATTGTTTGGGTTTGATTTTATAGATCTTTTTTCTTCTTTTGTATTTCTTCACTATATAAGTCCCTTAAACATTTGTGTAAAGCTGGTCTGGCGGTACTGAATTCTCCTTAACTTTTGCTTGTCTGAAAAGCTTTTGATTCCTCCATCAATTTTGAATGAGATCCTTGCCAGGTACAGTAATCTTAGTTATAGATTTTTCCCTTTCAGTACTTTAAATATATCCTGCCATTCCCTTCTGGCCTAAAGAGTTTCTGCTAAAAGATCGGCTGTTAAATGTGTGGGGTTTCCCTTGTATGTTACTTGTTGCTTCTCCCTTACTGTTTTTAATATTCTTTGTGTTTAGTCTTTGTTTGATTAGTATGTGTCTTGGCATGTTTCTCCTTGGGTTTATCCTGTATGGGACTCTTTGCCCCTCTTGGACTTGACTATTTCATTTTCCATGTTGGGGAAATTCTCAACTATAATGTCTTCAAAAATTTTCTCATACCCTTTTTTTTCTTCTTATTCTTCTGGGACCCCTATAATTCAAATCTTGGTACATTTGATATTGTCCCAGAGGTATCTGAGACTGTCCTCAGCTCTTTTCATTCTTTTTACTTTATTCTGTTCTTTAGAAGTTATGTCCACCATTTTATCTTCCAGCTCACTGATTCAATCTTCTACTTCAGATATTCTGGTATTGATTCCTTCTAGAGTATTTTTAATTTCAGCAACTGTGTTGTTTGTCTCTGTATGCTTATTCTTTAATTCTTCTAGGTCTTTGTTAATTGATTCTTGCATTGTCTCCATTTTGTTTTCCAGGTTTTTTTTTTTAAATCACTTTTACTATCATTATTCTGAATCCTTTTTCAGGTAGTTTGCCTATTTCTTCTTCATTTATTTGGACTTCTGTGTTTCTAGTTTGCTCTTTCATTTGTGTAGTATTTCTCTGCCTTTTCATTAATTTTTTAACTTATTGTGTTTGGGGTCTCCTTTTCCCAAGCTTCAAGGAAAGTTGAACTCTTTCCTTGAAGAAGGTTGAATTATTTCCTCCTTTTGGTTTCTGCCTTCCTGAGGTTGGTCCAGTGGTTTGTGTAAGCTTGGTATAAGGTGAGATTTGTGCTGAGTTTTTGTTTGTGTTTGTTTGTTTTTCCTCTGATGGACAAGGCTGAGTGAGGTGGCACTCCTGTCTGCTGATGATTGGGTTTGTATTTTTGTTTTGTTTGTTGTTTAGATGAGGCGTCACGCACAGGGTGCTACTGGTGGTTGGGTGATGCTGGGTCTTGTATTCAAGTGGTTTCTTTTGTGTGAGTCCTCACCATTTGGTACTTCCTAGGGTTAGTTCTCTGGTAGTCTAGGGTCTTGAAGTCAGTGCACCCACTCCAAAGGCTCAGGGCTTGATCTCTATTGCCTGCAGTTAGTTGTTGTGGTCTTGATAAGTTGATGAATGAAAAGAACCCGAGGTCTTGCAAGGTCCTCTTCAGGAGAACATTGAGAAGGACCAGAACCCTGTCCTGCCTGCATCTGAGGTCCACAGGAGTGGCCTTCTCGGAGGAACTGGACATTTCACAGGACCATGACTCTGCAAAAGGCTTGCAGAACCACACTGCGCTTGGGAGCCAGAGTATGAAGACCACATGAAGTGTCTTGTGACAAATAATGTTTTGATGTTCAACATTTTAATGCCAAACTATCCTCATTAAACCCTTCTTTACTTTAAAAATACCATCCTCAAGTAGTTAGGAATAAAAAAAAATGACCCAAGTGAAATGTTAGCTAAGAAACTGACATTATGGTAAAACTAATCACAGTAAAAGGATTAACAAAACAGCTACTGTGTCAAAATGATCTGAATCAGTACATGGCAACCTCAGAGGACCACTCTCAAGAAAACATGATAAAGTGAGAAAACATGGTAAACAGGCAGGATAAAGAGGATATGCTTCCATACCTCAGAAGGAATTCAATCAAACTCTCTGTTGCATAACTCAAATATTCCCAACAGTATCTAGGTCTCTGCTTCAAATACCTTTAAATAAAACCCCCTCAATATGTTCTTACCAATCTCTATCTAATTTGACATAAATTATAAATTCTATGCTTAACCTTTGAATTCTGGGCAAAAAACATCTGGATGGATCTAGCCAACCTAACCTTTCTGATATCTCAAGAGCACCTTAAAGCAGTGGTTTTCAAGCTCAACATCCCCAGATATCCCTGGGGGACTAGGGAGAAATATAAAGTCTTGGCTCACACCCCAAGTGTACTGAATCAGAATTCTAGGGGTTCAGCCAAATGCAAGAACCATCCCTCGAATGAACTGGTTCAAAATTGGGAAGGGAGTACATCAAGACTGTATATTGTCACCCTGCTTATTTAACTTCTATGCAGAGTACATCATGTGAAACACTGGGCTGGATGAAGCACAAACTGGAATCAAGATTGCCAGGAGAAGTATCAGTCACCTCAGATAATGCAGATGACACCATCCTTATGGCAGAAAGTAAAGAGGAACTAAAGAGCCTCTTGATGAAAGTGAAAGAGGAGAGTGAAAAAGTTGACTTAAAACTCAACATTCAAAAACTAGGATCATGGTATCTGGTCCCATCACTTCAGGGCAAATAAATAGAGAAAAAATGGAAACAGTGGCAGACTATTTTCTTGGGCTCCAAAGTTACTGGATGATGACTACAGCCACGAAATTAAAAGACACTTGCTCCTTGGAAGAAAAGCTATGACAAACCTAGACAGCATATTAAGTAGTAGAGACATCACTTTGCCAACAAATGTCTGTATAGCCAAAGCTATGGTTTTTCCAATAGTCATGTACGGAGAGAGAGTTGGACCCTAAAGAAGGCTGAGCATCAAAGAATTGATACTTTCAAACTGTGGTGCTAGAGAAGACTCTTGAGAGTCCCTTGGACTGCAACGAGATCAAATCAGTCAATCCTAAAGGAAATCAACCCTGAATATTCTTTGGAAGTACTGATGCTGAAACTGAAGTGTCAATACTTTGGTCACCTGATGTGAAGAGCCAATTCACTGGAAAAGACGCTGATGCTGGGAAAATACTGAGGGCAGGAAAAGAAGGGGGCATAAGAGGATGAGATGGTTGGATGGCATCATTGACTCAATAGACTTGGGTTTAAGCAAACTCCACGAGATAGTGAAGGACAGGGAAGCCTGGGGTGCTACAGCCCATGGAGTCACAAAGAGTCAGACACAACTAAATGACTGAAGAACTACAACAACCCCTCCAAAACCTTACAAACTGCAAAAAATCCAAATATACTCTTGAGAGTCAAGAAACTGGGGAGAAGAGATCCTTCTCATTGCTTTATATTTCCCCCAAGATGGCTCTTTTCATCCTTCATCTTCTTTCTCTTTCTAGCAGTCTGAGTATCTCCCTGGAATATCAGTCACTCATCAGAGAGGGTCTCTGATATCTGGCCTCCCAGAGCTCTCTGTAGGGCAGGGTTCTGAAGCTGCACTAGGCCCACTAGGAAAATGAAAGTAAAAGCTGCTCAGTCATCTCTGACTCTTCCCAACCCCATGGACTATACAGTCCATGGAATTCTCCAGGCCAGAATACTGGAGTGGGTAACCTTTCCCTTCTCCAGGGTATCTTCCCAATCCAGGGATCGAACCCAGGTCTTCCGCTCTGCAGGTGAATTCTTTACTAGCTGAACCACAAGGGAAGCCCTAGGCCCTCTAGGAAAGCAAGTCAGAAATGATCAATGACATGTCTGCTCAATGACACTGACCATGAACTTAGGAAAGAAGGGGAGGGAGATGGCCAATATCAAGTGTTTGATGCTCTTTGTTGTCCATGGTGGCTCAGATGGTAAAGAATCCGCCTGCAATGTGAGAGACCTGGGCTTGATCCCTGGTTGGGGAGATGCCCTGGAGGAGAAAATGGCAACCTACTCCAGTATTCTTGTCTGTAGAATCCCCATGGACAGAGAAGCCTGACAGGCTACAGTCCGGGGCGGGGGGCGGTGTCACAAAGAGTCGGACACAACTGTGTGACTAAGCACAGCATACAGTGATCTGCACACCACAGTCATGATCTTGTGATCATGACTTAGCCTTCAAAGGCCAGTTTTAAAGTTCACTCCACTGGAAGATATGAGTCATCTAACTAAACCTCCTTCTTTGGGGTTCCTCCAGGGCAACACACTTTCCAACCCAATAGTGTACATTAGAATCACCTAAGGGCTTTTTAAACACTCAGTGAGGCTGGGTACTGCCCCTGGAGGAGATTCCAATGTAGCTAGTTTACAGGTGGGGAGGACATGGCTCCCCACGTAATTCTAATATAAAGCCAGGACTGAAAGCCCTGCAGCCCTGTGGTTTTCACGGTGTGGTAGCCAAACCAGCACATCAGCACCATCCAGGATTATATTAGAAATATGAATTCTCAGGCCTCAATCCGGACTTATTAGATCAGAAACTGTGGTGGTGGGGCTGAGCAATTTCACAAGCCCTACAGGTGATTCTCATGTATAATCAAGTTGGAGAGTCATTGAGTGTGTCCTGTTCACATCTCGTTTAAGAACCTTACCAGGAGGAGATTCCAGGAAAGTAACTGCTAGTTCCATCTACACTCAAGATCACAGTTTGCAGTTTTTAAAGACAAAAACAACTTCCGCACTATTATAAGCCAAGTAAGTGAATAATAATTCCAGCTTGTCTTTCACTTTAGATATCCATGGAAGGTGTTAATTACTGTTTCTGTCTGCCTCAAATAGTACATCATAATTCTAACCTAGCAGTTCCCAGAGTATTTATTTGTGTGCTGCTGAGTGATTTTCAGAGTGTCACCGTGGTATGGGGAGCAAGCTGAAGCAAGCTGTCCTGGGCACAGTAGGAAATGGAAAGGTAATTAAATATTATTTGGTTATGTTCTCCACCAAGCTGGAAATACTCTCTAGGTTCATAGACTGAGCAAATAAATAAGAGAAATGGGAACAAGTTTCTTGACATTTGTGTTTTAAGTTCTTTAAACAACTTTGGGATCTAACTGTTGCAGGAAATAGACCAAGGGAAGGCTTGGCTACTCGAAGCAAAGATTTCATGCCACAGTTTATGGTTATAAAATCCTTCATCATCCACATTTATCAGCCATACCTCAATGAAATCTCAGTCAAATCAAGAAGGCAGTGTTCCTTGCTTGCTGTACAGGAGACAAAACTACACCTAGCTCTAGGGAGGAAGCCACATAACAGAGCTCTGGGGACCTGACATATTCCGGGTGCTAACCTTTCCTTTACGCTGCTGGTTTCCCCTCAGAAAAAAAAATACACTGAAGAGAAAGGCCATATGGCAGCCTCCATCCAGGCAGGAACTACTAGCGAAAGAGAGAATAAATGCCTTCTGTGAGCGTAACACCGGACTGCGCTGGATTGGAAGACATTATGAGGGCCCAGGAGTGGAGTCCAGCAGAGTCATCAGGAAAACATGCAGAAACACTCAGGTTTATGCCTGAAAATTGCAGTTCTCCTGCTTAGGCATTTTAGAACCGTAGAGTTGCACTTCGAGTCCACTTGATGTTAAATATTCCTCTATTCTACAGAGCTTGGCTCTTTTTCCCTTTGTTGCAAGCCTGCCTCATTTTGTTTGAGTACTGCATTGCTGCAAAGGAAGACAGGTGGTCTGCCTCAACCCCAGGGCAGGTTCCCCTGAGATCAGGAGCGCCAGAGTGAAAATGAATCTGTAAGCATCTTATTAAGAATTTAAGTGTTTTGCCATATGCATGTCCCCCACAATAAAAATAACATTTTTGAATTGTATTAAAAATATATATCATGATTTTTAAAAAAAATTTAGTAATATAAAATACCATAAAGACAAAAAGTAAATATCATTTGAAATTCTATCACCTTGAGATAATTATTTGGGTGTCCATCCTTTGATCCTCTTTCCATCTATGCCTCTGCATAGATCTGTAAAACAGTATGGCAGTCCCTCAAAAAATTAAACATAGAATTACCATATATCCAATAATTTCATGTCTGGGTATACATCCAAAAGAACTGCTAGGGCTCAAATAGGTATTTGTACATCAGTGTTCACAGCAGCATTATTCCCTATAACCAAGAGGTCCAAGCAACCCAAATGTTCACTGATGGGTGAATGGATAAACAAAATGTGGTATATGCATACAATGGAGTATTATTCGGCCTTTAAAAACGAGAGACATTCTGACATGCCACAACATTGTTGAACTTTGAAGATCTTATGCTAAATAAAATAAGCCAGATAGAAGGACAAATATTGTATGATTCATTCATATGATGCACCTAGAGTAGCCAAGTTAATAGTGACAGAAGGTAGAATCATGGTTGCTAGGGGCTGGGGTACGGGCTAAGTGAGGAAGTATTGCTTAATGGGTACAGAATTTTGATTTGGGAAGGTAAAGAAGTTCTGGAAATGGATGAAGTTCTGGAACTTGATGGTTTTACAATGATGTGAAGGTAATGAATGCCATTAAACTTGACAGTTAAAAAACAGGTAAAATAATAAATTATGCTCTGGATATTTCACCACAATGAAAAACTAAGGTAGAAAATATTTTAGGAAGTAGCAGCTGATGCTATTTCCTAAAAATTATGCCATACTTACCTTTTAAATATCATGCAGTAACAAAAACTGAAGGGAAACATATTCAGATTCTAAACTTTCAGTGACTGGACTCTAGAATTATATAGACACATTAACCAATTCCAACTAGTCAGGCATAATAAAAGCACCAGGAAATGGTCCCTTGATAATAAGAGATTACTAAGCCCCCTGTTTTACAAGTGTAACTTCGGTGGCTAACATGGTACACTAAATTCTTTTTCTGTGCAGAGTGGTCAAGAAACTTGTTTCTTCTTACAGTAACTATAAAGCTTACATTGGCCCCTGAGATTTCACTAGCCAGCAGTAAATCGTGACGAACTAAACTGTAAGTAGTTGGCCCTGTGGTAGACTGACTCTGAGACCTGGAACACAGAATTATAAGACCTGGGAAAAAAAACTACCACAAATAAACCAAGATGGAGGCTGTAGTAAGCTAAAAATAAAATCATTCACATACAATACGTGGTAGATGCCTTTCTCTTTTCCCGAATGAGACATCAAATTTCCTAACTCACTGGAAACATAGCCCCTGTATTTTCCCAACAAAGAAGGAGGCATTTCCCCATCTGTCACAGCAGCCTCTGCTTAGGACCAGAAATATCTACTAAGCTTCAAAGGAGCCTCTGTAACTCTGAAGTCAGCTCTTGGAAATGGGTGGTGTGTCCAGGAAGTTCTGAGCTGGAGAAGGCATCACTGCCCAGAACTACAAAATAATAATGATTTCTTTTCCTCCTCCATGGAAAATGGGGTCTCACTGGCAATCATACAAATGAGGAGAGTAAGAGAGAGAAAGAGCATCAGGTTAACTGAGGAGAAGAGAGAAACTTGTAAGATGATGGTTCTCAACCTTGGCTGCAAGCTGGAATCACCTGGGGGTTCTTAAAGAAAAACCCATGTGTGCATCCCTTCCCTCCTCGTACTCTTTCCCCATCAAGATGTTGATTCTATCTGGGACTGTGAGCTGAACACCAGGATTTTTTATAGACTCATCATATGAGTCTAGTTTCCAGCCCAGGCCTAGGAACCACTGCTTTACAAAAGGAGAACCTCCTCATCCTTCAGTCAGTCTTCTGGAGACTCTTCAGAGGACCTCAATTTTTTGCAAGAGCTAATGATTTAAAACATGTTAAAGTGGTCCTGCAAAATAGCTCTTCAATAAGACACAGAAGATGTGATCATATTCCATCACTAGAGGGCAGTTTCTTCATTGTCAATACTTAATGTACTGCCCCACGTGAATTCACTCAGGTTCCTCTCGTAAAAAAAAAAAGCTGCATGATGATTTTTTAATGAAGGTATACTACCACCTGACTTTCATAAACGTCAGTTCCGTCCTATTTATGAAATGGGTGTTTGAGAGTCTAATATTAAAAAGGTTTTGTGTCCTTTTATTTGTCACATGCCCTCTTTCTAAATGGTTTGTATTGTATGGGATATGTTGTTTTCATAAAGTGTACGGCTCTGCTGTTACCTATGTTACCAAAACAGGAGGGAAGGTGTGATAGTATCTGACTAAGATCTGATTACTTTCTGTCTCAGAAAGTGAGCCGATAAATTGGCTCAGTTTTAAAATCACTTGATTTTTTAATCTTGAAATAGAAATTTGGCATTTCTAACAAGCTTCTAGGTGATGCCAATGTTGTGACTGCTGGTGGAGAAACCACACTGAGTAGTGGGAGGTAGAGAAGCTGGGGGCAGACACAAGATTCCTCTTCTGAAGATATCCTCAGATGTTGATGACATGTCTGCCTGCCATTCTATTCCCATGAAGACAGAAAGACCACAGATCCAGTGGATCCAAGCTGGATATGCATCAGAATCATTTGGTTGCTTCTTAAAAGCAAAGATTTTTAGTCTCAACCCCTGAAAACCAGTAGGTCTCGAAGAGGGCCCAGGAATTTATATTTTTTAACAAGTACCCAGGAGATGTTATGATGTCCTTCTGTTTTTGTTGTTGTTTTCATGTTTAAAGGCAAATGTATTCCATTCCTTTCCATGCAAAACATAATAAGGTATCTTATATGCTTGTTGTTTCTTTTCCAAATGAAGTTTGGAAACTTGATTTGGAGCCTCCAAATAAGTCTGGATCCTCCAACCTTGGAGGATCCACTCATCCTCTACAGAGAGCCATCTTATACAATGTTCTGCTAAGCATCTTACATAGGAGAGACTTGCTGACTAGTTAAGAGGTTTGTGCTGGGAGAAGAGCTAATGTCTACCGTCTCTTCTGTTACCATCAAGCTCACAGAAGGGCCATTGTCAACTTGTATCAAAAGATGCCTACAGAAACCATTCAGAGAGTCCATGGCAGGGAGGAAGGCACCAGACAAGAGATTTGCTCTTCTATGATTGGGTCAAGAGTCTCAAAGTTTCCATTAAGTCCTAGTCTCCAAAGCCATGCATAGTTAGTTACTTCCACTGCATTCTGTTGGAGCAGTCACAAACTTCCACTCAGATACAAGAGGGACTGTAGACCCCAGTACTCACTGGGAGGAGTGCCAAAGTCACACTTGACTGGCCACTACATTTCTGTGAGCTTGCCTGTTTTTGAAAATCACTTTTGCTCAAAATTTTTTATTTTACAGAGACTAAGGCCAGAAAAGGGGAAAGGATCTTTCAAGGTTATTGACATAACAAACTAGGATCCAGACTCTCCTGGTCCTACTAGATTGAGGCATTGCTGCTTATAAGGAGCTCAATTCTGATTCTTAAACGGTAAGATGGATGTAGTAACTACCTTTCAAAGATGGCCACAGTGAACCAGGATTTTCCACATTCACAACCACATGTTGGCCCCTTCCACATTTAATTTGGGCTGCCCTAAATTTTTCCAGTGGTCATGTATGGATGTGAGAGTTGGACTGTGAAGAAAGCTGAGCGCAGAAGAATTGATGCTTTTGAACTGTGGTGTTGGAGAAGACACTTGAGAGTCCCTTGGACTGCAAGGAAATCCAACCAGTCCATTCTGAAGGAGATCAGCCCTGGGATTTCTTTGGAAGGAATGATGCTGAAGCTGAAACTCCAGTACTTTGGCCACCTCATGCGAAAAGTTGACTCATTGGAAAAGACTCTGATGCTGGGAGGGATTGGGGGCAGGGGGAGAAGGGGACGACAGAGGATGAGATGGCTGGATGGCATCACCGACTCGATGGATGTGAGTTTGAGTGAACTCTGGGAGTTGGTGATGGACAGGGAGGCCTGGCGTGCTGCAATTCATGGGGTCACAAAGAGTCGGACATGACTGAGTGACTGAACTAAAGTGAACTGAAAATGCTATGACGGATAGAATGCTCTGGAAGGGATGCTGTGTAACTCCAGAGGCTGAGCCTGAAAAGGCTTGCAGCTTCCACATCCTTCCACCTTGGAACACCCCACTTTGAACCCAGACCCAATTCTGTGAGGGAGCTTCAGCAACCACTGGAGAGGTCCACATACTCAACTGGACTCCAAGCCAGCAGCCATCACTACCTGCCCAGCTCTGAAAATGAGGCCACTTTGGATCGTCTAGTCATCCATCCCAGGGGGTATTATACTACAAAAGATAACTAAAAAGACAGAAGAAGAAATCCCTTTACCTGTTAGGCTGGAAAGAGATTCGATCGTAGCCAGTGAGTTCACACAAATCCTTCTCAAGTTCTCGGAAAAGCTGCTGGTACCCTTGAGCTTGGTCCAGAGGCACAAAGGGGTGGATGTTTGCAAATTCTTTCCATGTGATAGGCTGAAGAGCAAGAGGAGAAAGCATATGCATATGTATACATTGTAATAGTAATAACAATACTAACTTTAATAATGATGATAACGATGATAGCAATGGCTAACACAGAAATTGCTTACTATGTGTCAGGCACTAATCTAAGCACTTTAAATAAATTCATTCATTTAACTCTTACCGCAATCTTATAAAGTAAGTACTATTACTGTCTTCATTGTACAAGTGAGTCACAGTGGCCCCGGAAAGGGCACTTACACAAAAATATAACCTTTTCCTATTTTTTGAGGAACAAAAAGGCCCCCAAATTGATTTATATCCATGAAACTCAATGAGTTGTTTCAAGCATGGTTTATTCAAACTCTTGCATAGCATATATATTATTCTTTTTTTCATTAAGCAGAATAAAAAGCCAACATAAAAGTAAATGAAGAAAATCCTATTATAATAGAAAATGATTCTCTTTTCCTAATGTGATTTGTCATATCAGAATAATCCCATAGAAAAAAAAAAATAAACATGCTGGCCTAGTACAGATACTTACCAAACACCACAGCAGGATACAAAAACCTTCTGTTGATACAAGGAATAAATTAAAACCTCAATCTCAACCCTTTGGGACCGAGAAATGATTTATAGAAAGCTTAATTCCACCTGAGCTTAACAACTACAAATTGATAAAAGCTTTTAACATGGCAGATTTAAAAGGGAGTCTGGGGTAGGAGAGGTAGGAAGACATAAATGCTATATTTTTACTTATTTTAACATTTAAAAATAATTTCAGTCATAAATGTAAATGATAAGGTTGTGATAAAGTTAGGGTTTCTGCCAAGATTGTTTAAGAGTGAGGTAAGGGATTTCTAAAGTAGTTATTAATCACAGTCCCAGTGGCAGCTTCTCTCATTATCTACTTATGCACAAGCCAAGACACTGCTTCTGGTAAGTCCCCTCTTAATAGACATGACCTACTTACCGTGAGTTCAGATGAACTGTTGAGCTTCATGGTACAGGACCCCTTTAAGAAGCACAGCCAAAGTGTATTACGTTAGTGACTTCCTATGTTCCATCTGATCAGTCCGCCCATCTCCCTGAAAGGCCAACCATTCACCTCTCTTGCAGCATATTAGGTGTGACCCAAAGAGGTGGAATCAGGGTGGGGTGGGGAATGGAAATAAAGGCAGTAATTACCAGTGGAATCATGCTATGCACAAGGGAAATGTCTTTGTTTTCCAATCTCTTCATGTATCGGACAATATTTGTTTCTGAGTGATAGCTGTGAACATAGAACACAGGGTTTAGGCCAATATAATTAAATAAGAGCCCACACACATCTTTCTAAAAGGTTAAGATACACTGAGATCTACCTTCAACATACAGGTCAAATTAGGCCATGAGCAACATGCCCACAGAGTATCAGAGAGAGGGCATGGACCACCCCCCACAGACCACAGAGGATTCCCTAGGACAAGAAGCTGCCCATGGGCATGAGAGAAAGGGCTGGAAAGAAGACGCTGCTGAGTCCCTGGGTATGATCTTCAGCCTGGCAACCTCACATCCAAACTCCCATCTTATCAGGAGTAGAATTATGGGTTATGGTACCCAGGAAGCAGAGCCATCAGGAAATATGATGTGCTTTGTGCCCAGGTTAGAACTGGGATTTAGCAGTTACTCAGGCTGAACCACAATAACTGTATTGTAGTGGAAGCCACTCTCCACTGTGCTCCCAATGCAGAAGTCACACAAGCCACACAAACCTGTTGAACACTTGATGTGTGAGGAATGGGCTAGTCCTCTTGAAGGCAGTCCCTAGAATACCTCTCCGCTCCTCACCCATGCTTTCAGCAACCAGCTCCTGCACGGAGAGATCACAGACACTGAAGGGCGGAAATCAGGCCTGGAACCACATGCGAAGCAGGCTTCCATTAAGCATGTGTTGTGATAGAGCACCGGAAATTCCCTACCACCCAACCTCCCACCCCCCATCAGGGACATGTGGCATGGTGCAAAGACAGAGGTCAGGGTCATGCAGTGTGGCAAATTCTTCAAAATACCATGTTTAAGTTCCATTGAACTTAGCGACAGTAAATAGAAGCTGTACAATTTTTACTGCCAAAACAAAAATTGACATCTCCTGCATGTTCCATGGATAATGAAGCAAGTTACAGTAAATTATTTTAAAGGGCTATCTAAAAATTTACTATGATAAAGCTCAAGTAAGGATTCTTATCTGACACTGCTCTTTTGTCTTTGAGAACAATTCTAATAAAATACAAATGTCAAGGCCATTCAGTAGGATAAGGAACAGGCTCTTCAACAAATGATGCTGAGAAAACTGGATAGACACATGCAAAAGAATGAAATTGGACCCTTATCTTGCACCATACACAAAAACTAATTCAAAATGGATTAAGGACCTAAATCCACAAGCTAAAACTATGATATCTGGGACTTCCCTGGTGGCCCAGTGGCTAAGACTCCA
Organism: Bos taurus; assembly: GCF_002263795.3. Classification (NCBI taxonomy): domain Eukaryota; kingdom Metazoa; phylum Chordata; class Mammalia; order Artiodactyla; family Bovidae; genus Bos; species Bos taurus. The sequence goes on along the minus strand of NC_037335.1, from coordinate 38,262,432 downwards.
CGCTCCCAATGTAGGGGGGCCCAGGTTTGATGCCTGGTCTGGGAACTGAATCCCACATACTGCAGCTAAAGATTTCCACATGCTGCAACTAAGAACCAGTGTGCCAAAATAAATAAATTAAATATTAATAAATAAATAAAATAAAATTACAAAACTCTTAGAAGAAAGTATAGAGGCAAATCTGCATGACCTTGGATTTGGCAATGATGTCTTTATGACACCAAAAGCATGAGCAACAAAAGAAAAAAATAGATAAAAGTGTACTTTTGTGCATTAAATGACACTATCAAGAGAATTAACAGACAACCCACAGAACAGGGGAAATATTTGCAAACCATATGTCTGATAAAATATCCAAAACATATAATTAGATACATGGCTTGCTCCTCATTCTTCTCCAGGCTGATAGAATGGCTCTCTGGAGCCCTCAGTGGGTATTCCCTAAATTCCTCAAATGCATGGAACAAACACTGTGATTAAATTTAAATTAATTGTGGAATTCTAGAGGGAGGATACTTATTCAGTTTTGTTTATTAATTAGTTTAAAAGAGAACAGTGTAATACTTCTTTGATAATTTACATTTGTTTTCTGATTTGAAGTCAGGTCTCAAAGAAAACTTAGACAACCAGAACAGCACTGATAAACACTCTGGAACCTATTTCTGCTTCCTTTCATTGGTTTATTTAGCAAATATTTATTGAGTGGCTCTTATGCTATAAGCCTTGCAGAGTGTTGTGATTAACACCTTGCTACAGGTGTAGGTAGCTACTGATGCTTCTCTTCCATGTCACAGAATCTCATCCTCACATGTCCCAGCTATTTCATCATTTTAGAAACCAACTCAGTCACCCCACACTGCTTCTAGTTCTCATGTTCTCTCTCTCTCCTCCTAGCCTTTGTGGCGGCTTTTCCCAGCATCTGGAACACCTGTAGCTCCATCCTCCTTCTCTGCAATTGTGTCTGGATAGCTCCTACTTATCTTTCAGGTCTCCACTTAAGAGAACTTCTTCTGAGTCTTGGTGAGAAGCCCCTCCTCTGTGCTCATCACAGACAGTGCCCATCATAATACCTCACCTAGACTGCATTCTTGTGCTTGTTCAGATCCTCAACAGACTAGAAGCTCCATAAGGGCAGGAAATATGTCTGATGTAGCACTATCCTGGGGATGTAACAACTTCCCTGGTGGCTCAGACGGTAAAGCGTCTGCTTTGCGGGAGACCTGGGTTCGATCCCTGGGTCGGGAAGATCCCCTGGAGAAGGAAATGGCAACCCACTCCAGTACTCTTGCCTGGAAAATCCCATGGACAGAGGAGCCTGGTAGGCTACAGTCCATGGGGTCACAAAGAGTCGGACACAACTGAGCGACTTCACTTTCACTTTCACTCTGGGGACATAACACATAGTAACGACCTGGCACATATTAGGTCAGTTTTCCCAGAATCAACATAACCAAGATGTAAACGTTATGAAGCTTTGTATTAGGAATAGCTTCAATTAAGTACGATTAACAGTCCTTCCCACTAACCTGTCTAATCAGTCCTGGCTGGGGCCCAGAGCAGTGACCTCTAACTATCAGCAGTCATGGGAGCAAGAGAAAAATCAGTAGTTTAATTTTAACAGCAGGCCACCAAGGTCGTTCCTGGGCCCCCTCTCCCTCACAGCTCAGGCCCACAAGAGGCAAGGCCATCTCTGACATCTCCCCAGAGAGTCCTTATGAGGAGTGTGTATTTTAATTTACTTACTGCAGACGACTCACAGCCGAAGATCCACAACAAGTCATCCAGATCTTTTTCATTGACTGTTTCATCAAGAGAAATACCAAGCTATAGAAATGAAAATGAAAGGGAAAACATCAGCTCTAAATGTCAAGATCAGGGCTGACATAAAAAGGAATGAATTTGAGGAAGCTGTAGTGAGGTGGATGAACTTTAAGAGACCGTCTTACAGAATGAAGTCAGAAAGAGAAAAATAAGTATCTTATATTAACGCATATATATGGAATTTAGAAAAATGGTTGTGATAAACCCCTTTCAGGGTAGGAATACAGATGCAGACTAGAGAATGGGCTTGTGGACACAGAGCAGCAAGGAGAGGGTGGGATAAACTGAGAGAGGAGCTCTGACATATATACACTACAACGTTTAAAATAGATAACTAGTGGGAAGATGCTGTATAGCACAGAGAGCTCAGCTCAGTGCTCTGTAATGATCTAGAGGGGAGGGATGGCGGGGTGAGGTGGGAGGGAGGCTCACGAGGGAGGGGATATATATACACTTATGGCTGATTCATGTTGCTGAACAGCAGAAGCCAACACAACACTGTAAATCAATTATCCTCCAGTTAAAAATAAGCTTTAAAAAAAGAACTGAACACACACACACACACACACAAATCAGGGCTGAAACTCTAATAAGAGAAGTCCAAGGGGAGAAATTGCTGGACAAAACTCTCCATTGTCCTAAAAAAACAGAATATCATTATGTCCAGGTTGACTCTTTGGCAAAGCAGTCTAGTCCAGTCCCAAACTCCACAAGATCCAGAGTTTTACAGCCACATCTGAACTCGTCTGAGGGCTGCTGGGCACCCCTTTTGGTACTAGATAAGCTCACCATTTTTTTCCCTTAACTTGCCTCATCTTATTGCTTATCATAGCCTTTACCTTGAACAGTCATATTGTGAATAAAGGAGTAGTATGAGCAAAATATGTGCCTAAGAGTTCCATGTATGAAAACACAACACCTTAAGGAAAGTTGACAATGAATTACCATTTAAAAAGTCACAGGGTTCCAAACTGGAAATGAAAATTGTTTACAAAGAAACAGATTGTGCCCAAAGGTCCAATACTGAGATCTTTTTTAAATAAAAAGATATTTTAATGAGGAAAGTCATGAAAATTTATAGAATTTGTAAAATGAAACTGAAAGTCTGACTTACGGTGCCATCCTCAAAGAGCCGAATATTTATTTGTCGCTGAGCGGCCCTGCCCAAGACCTCCTTCACTGAGCAGCCACACTGAATCTTCAAAGTATCAAAGAACAAGTCATGCTGGAGTTGGTGCCCGGCTCGCTTGAGACCTAGACAAAACAGGAGAGCCACCGGTCTCTACAGAGAAACCTGACCTTCTGCCCCAGACACTTCACAGAGAACTGAAGGGTAAATCCTACTAACAGTCTGTTTCCGGTCATACCCAGAGATTTGGTTGCTGCTTTCAAATTTTAAAAAATTAAATATTCACTATTATGCTGTAGAAAGTTGTGAAATACATATAAAAATGGAGGAAAAATCACCATAATTACCATCCACTAGTAACTAATGGTTACTTTTTGGTACAGATTCCTCTGTATCAGATTCCTCCCAGATTCCTCTGTACAGATTCCTCCCAGAAGGGTGTATATGTATGTGTTTCTATTTGTAATATATCACATATATATACTTCTTTATCCTGAAAAAAGTATTTAACATATCATGAACACTTGGCTTTTCAATAGATCAAAACCCCCATCTTTATTTTTAATGGCTATATAATATTAAAACTTAAATTGTGTACCATAATTTTAACTAATTACTTATTACTGGACATTTAGGCTATTTCCAAGATTGTAATACTGCAAATAATGTTTCAGTGGAAACCCTTTACATCCTTATCTGATTATTTCCTTTAGAAACATTCCTAGAATTTCTGGATCAAATTGTAGACACTTTTTAAGTTTTTGATACAAATTGTTTAAGTGCCCTCATAAAAGTCATACCAATATCAGTATTCTTTTTTAATCTTTGCCAGTGTAATGGGAGAAACATTATTTTATTCTTTAAATTTACATTTATTTAATTAATAGTGTTGAAATTATGTATGTTCATTTGTATGCTTTCTTTTAAAATTACATTTAATGTCCTTTGCTCAGTTTTTTCTCAGGGTGTTCATCCTTCTTGTATATGGGGTCTGGGGGAAAAAGCAAAAGCAAAAGCTCAGTATACTAAATATACTAACACTCAGTCAATCACAGATGCTGAAAATATTCTTCCCAGGTTTTTATCTGACTTTTTATTTTGCATGTGACATTGGCCATGCAGTGAGTTTTTAATTTTACTTATTCACAATTATCAGTCTTGTTACAACCAAAATTTTTAAAATAGACAACTGACTCACCTTCAGACAAAATCAAAGTGGCATTATGTACCCTCCGAGCAATATGTTCCAGCCCATGGGACCCATGGTAGATTGCAAACATCACAGCCATATTCGCCAAGAGAGCCTAAACAAAGAGCATTTAAAGAATGATGTTCAGCAATGTGATAGAAGACAGATACTGAAACTGAAAACAGGGACTAAGCAAAATGATCAGACTTCCTGCCTTCTCTATGCAGTTGGGAACCATTTATAACCTGCCTGCCATCTAAGGTGCCTTAGAGTCACTACACTAAACCTTTGAATGTGACCATTAATAAGAGGTTCCATTCACGCAACATAATTTTGTCATTTGTAAAGGGGTAATCAGACTGCCATCAGATATGTGATATTTAACATTGGAAAACAGTGGAACAAAGACCTCAGGGGAACAAAATGAGATCTAAGAATTTTAGGCTCAATAAAATGGTTCTTCAAAGATAAAAGCAACAAAAATTTTCAAACACACAAGAACTCAGGGAGCATAATTCTCTTGAAGTCTCAAATAAAGCACTAAAAACTGAATTGCGGCCAACCAAGAGGTGAATGGTAAATTTACAGCAAAGGACCACCAAAGATAAAAATGCAGGACACAGAGAATAAAACCAAAATGAGATGGCAGGAGATATATTAGAAAGGGAAAACCAGAACCTACGGCTTATTTCCTGCTGACAGTAAGGTCACCTTCTCAGGTAAGTTATCTCTTTTGACTGTTGATTGAGGTTTCACAGAAGTACTTACAGGGATGTATCCTAGTGTGATACAAAATGGGAAAGAACGGGCATTGAATCTCTCAGAGATTCGGGGAAGGAGTCCAGCATAGGGAGCAAGGAAGGGACCACTGTGATGGCACCTTGGATCATGGAGAAGGATAAAACGAGGGTGGCTTGGGTCAGATACCAAAATGAGTGCCAACTTGGGGGAAAATAATGGAGGCCCACCTCCTGATTCTCCTCCTTCTGGCTCTTTCTCTCACCTGTCTACCTTCTAACCATGCAATATCATCCATGGTATCTGGTCCAAACGGGTGAGGTAGGAGACTCCTCATTTGCTTTAGTCCATTCAATTCTCCCACATCTCCTAACATCTCATCAGTCCAGCATCACAGTCTTTCTGAAGTTTCCAGTCCCACTAATGTTACTTTTGTCCTAACATACTAGGTCAGTAGTTCAAGATCCACCTTTATGGCCAATCATCCCAAGGTGGGAAGGGGCACTTCATGAAGTAGAAACACTACTCAGCTGAGAAACATAGTGCCTTGAAGTTGGATGATGTTCAGTATCAGATCTATTGTGTTAGGTACACTTTTCCTCTGTGAGGCTGCTAAAAGGAATATCTCTGTGGCAACTTCTAAACAAGAAAGAGTTCTTGAAAAATGTCATAAAGTGAAATCAAAGTCAGTAAAGAAAATGAGGAAAAGAAGACATCAGAGAACACAGCAGTAGGCTTTCTTGGACCAAATCTCAGAGACAGTACTGACACTCTTGTGGACTCCATGTAACAATTAGAAATAAATACGGAGGAATCACAACACCTTATAGCTACAGAGAGTGCATTTCTGAAGTAAAATATCCATAGAATAGAGTATCATGGCTCGTGGCTATGCTGCCTGGAAATAAAAACTCAGGCTAGAGTTCACAGAATACTCTGGAAATCTCCCATCACAGAAGTCTTGTGGAGGTTGATTCATGTTCCTTTTTAAACTAGAGATCATGAACTAGAAGAAAAAAAAGAAGTAGGAACATAACTTCTGTTCACTGTAGACAGCTCAAGTTAACCTGGAAAATTAATTCAAACCTTAAAGCAAAAAACCCTTAGTGTACTTAATGACCAGAGAGATACCTTCTGGAAGAATATGAGCAGAAAGCAGTAGAGGAAAAGAAGATATGTTAGCAGAGAATTCAGCAAAAAATGAAGGGTAAACTATAGAAAGTAAAGGCATCATATAAAGATCAATTTGCTGTCAACAGAGGACAAGCTTGTGACAACTGGCTCCTACCTGTGATACTAAAGGAGCTCTTCCCTGAAAAGCAGCCATTTCCCTGAGACAAAAAGTATAATGCAAGCAAACCAACAGAGGATACTGTTTCAATGACCAATGACTATAGAACAAGCTATTACTGTTGGTGTTGTTTAGTCATTAAGTTGTGTCTGACTCTTTGAAACCCAATGGACTGTAGCCCGCCAGGATCCTCTGTCCATGGGATTTCCTAGGCAAGAATACTGGAATGGGTAGCCATTTCCTTCTCCAGGAAATCTTCCTAACCCAGGGACTGAACCCACATTTCCTGAATTGTAAGGCAAATTCTTTACTGCTGAGCCACCAGGGAAGACTCAGAATAAGCTGTAAGAAGACCTTATTGTCAACTGCATCCCTGGAGAGGCTTTCTAAAATCTGGTGGTGGTATCGTGAGCCAAAGCCCTGAGGGGGAAGAACACTGTACTGACTGCTGAGTTATCTACAAGATCTTTTTCTCTGGCCCTGAATAGAAGAGATGAACCTAAAATGGATCATACGCTCAGGTGTGGTCATCCACCTGATCCTAGGAATTGGCTGAGTGTCAATGAATACTGCTCCCTTTAACCTGAGCTCTTGGGCAATGTTCAAGTAACTCCTCCTCTTTCATCCCATCCATTTCAGGAATACCTCTCATGATTTCTCAGTAAGAATACCCCATGACCACCACTGACTGGCCAATCTAAACCATCCCCTCAATACAGTCACCTCAAGTATCTTTACTCGCCTTCTTCACACTAACCTGGAGCGCCTCCATCTCAGCCTTAAGAGAGTTACTACACATAACAGAGCTGCCCTGCAGCCAAGAATGCCAGAGACCCTAACGGGTGAAGTATGTACATACATGGAACCCCAGTAAAATACAAGACTGGCATTCTGACAAGACCACAAGGCTTCTCTACCAACAAGACCTTGTCATTTCTGGTGTGCCAGCTGCTCGGTAGATGATGAATGAGTGAAACAACAACTCAGTAAAATGAATAAGAGATCATTTCTGTAGACCATAAGGCATTCAGTGAGCAGGTCAGGTCTGTGACCTACCTGAGCTGTACAGATGTTGCTGGTAGCCTTGTCTCTCCGGATGTGTTGCTCCCTGGTTTGAAGAGCCAGACGATACACTTCTTTTCCACTGACATCTCTGGACCAAGAATAAAACATTCAGTCAGCACAGATCATCACAGTACTGAGAACTGCCATAAACAGAACTGCTTCTTTCCTTCCCACCTTGAAGTGAATTCAGCAATGTTACTTAGGTGCTAGTCCATAAAGAGCAATTTCCAAACTATCTTCTTCCAAATGGGACTACTAATTTTCAGTTTGCACCCTGAGGATTTGAGGCACTGAGATATATACAATAAGTTGGAAACCTTAAAAGAAAATTTCCCGGTAATCTCCCTGCCTAAAATAATGATGATAATTGAGGATTAAACTCCACTCTGAGCTTCTTGGGAGATTCAGAGAACAGGGAAATACTGGACAAGGGAAACAATTTTTATACCAGAAATCTGAGCAACTATGTGGTTATAAATAAAGTTAATAACCTTACCACTTGTCTCTAATAAAATCTCTTCTTTCTTAATGCAATTAAAAATCTAGATAAACACAGAGATTCATCAATCTTATTTTCTATTTCATCAACTCCTTGGTCCACTTTCCAAAAAGGTCGGAAGTTCAATACAAAAATTAGAAGGTAGTAATTGATATATGAAATTCTTTTAAAATCAGAAAAACCTCTGCCTTATCTTATCTGGTGAAGAGACATCATTGAAAGAAGCTAATGTAAAAATATCTAAAGAAAATATCATTTTTACATTAAAAAGCAAAGTGTCTTTTGCTATCATGTGACAAAAATAAAGTATTTCAGAACTTCTCATCTCCATCACATCAAGCACTACTCCAGACTATTCACTTACTTACATTAATAGTCCAATTTTTATGAAAGGTCAAAAATAATATGCTAAATCTCCACAGTAATAATCATGGCACTCATCTAAGTTCTTAACCTGATGATCTTTAGCTGTGAGAAGCAGCCAATAAAGTATATTTGGAGGGACTTCCCTGGTGGTCCAGTGGTTAAGAATTTGCCTTGCGATGCAGAGGACTTGGGCTCAATCCCTGGTTGGGGAACTAAGACCCCACATGCCATGGAGCAATTGAACCCAGGCACCACAACTATTGACCCCACGCACCGCAACAAGATCCCACATGACACAACGGGAGATCCACTGCTGCAACTAAGGCTCGGTGCAACCAGATATATAAATAGATATATTTGAAAAATACTGTAAAAGGAAGTACATTTGGAAATTACTCAAAGAGCCAAGGGGCAGGCCTCTAGGAAAGAATGTGGGTCACACTCAATGTGTGCATAATACTCTCTTACTGCACTTGTCTTTACACAGACACATGGCAAGCTAATCCTTTCAAGAAAGAGACTAATTAGATATAGAACACACCTAAAATATTCAGTCTTTCAAGGCTTTCATCAACCTAAATAAATTCATTTCTATAACTTCAGTACAAATGTGTTATACATTGCATGCATGCTTTTCCAAATATGCACAAATTCATGGCATTTGAGGGCTAAATATAGGAGAATGGTGTGTGTGTGTGTGTGTGTGTGTGTGTGTGTGTGTGTGTGTGTGTTGGGATGGGTTAGGGGGTAGAAAGGGCACTGATACCCCAAACATTAGTATCCTAAATATACTCTCTCTTTTGACTCTATGTTCTATATTTCCTTAATTGACCCAAAAGGACCCTGTTAAATTCCAAGAGATATCAACAACTTTTGTGAGCAAGAGAAGGAGCAGGGAAAGCCACAACCACAGTAAAAGGGAAGAAGCATGAGCTGCTTTACCTTGTTACCCCCACCATTCTTCCAGGCATCATCCTCACCAAGTTTTCTCTGACAGCAAAAAAGGCTGCATGTGGTCCACCATAGCCCAGTGGCACCCCAAATCTCTGTGAGCTGCCCAGGGCGATGTCTACCCCAAATTCTCCAGGAGGCCTCAGGATGCACAGAGCTAAAAGGTCAGTAGCACAGCAGGCCAAGCTCTAGAAAGGAAATAAGAGAAAATGGAAAAGGTTGTGGCCTTCCCTGAGAATAGTGGGAGGGTATCAAATTATCTCCATTACAGGCAGACTGGCAGAGTTGGTTTGTACCCTGTGAAATATGTTTACTCATTCATTCATTTAAAATATTTACTGAGTGTCTACTATGTACCAGGAGCCAGTGAAGAAAGCAAACTTGAAGAAAGGAGGTAGGAAGGAGGCAGCTTTACCATACCAGGTGATAAAGGTGTGTGAAACACACCAAAAAGAATAACAATAATCATTCAAAGTTGAGACACTCCTCCACGGACCCCCACAAGGAAAGGTTCTCCTACCCCGGCCTCGTGGGCTCTCTCCACGAGCTCTGTGAAGTCCTCCACCTTCCCCTCAGTGTCTGGGTACTGGAACAGCACTCCACTGACATCTTTGCTGCTGAAGTCCATTTCATGGGGTAACTTCAGCTCAATGAGGACTCCAGAATACCTGGAAAGATAAAGAACAACCATGTTTTTGGTTTACAGGGAAAATCAAATTACCTACAGTTTCTTCTCCGTGAAGAGATTCCTATTCGGTGTCTTCCTCAGTGCCCCACTGCCTACCCCATCCCAACATGCACACATACACCCCCATTCCACATCTGGCCCTTCAGTACTAACAGTGCTTCTCACTGGCTCATATGCATCCAACAGCTCAGCTTGTTTCTGTCCTCTATCCTTCTGCTCCTCTCCTGCTTTCCTATCAGGACATGCTCCTGGGACAAGAGCAGGAACATGCCTTCTTATGGCTATAGAACCAATACCGGTAATGGAAGAGCCGTCGCTACGTTGACCTTAGATGGGTCTTAGCGAAAGTCTCTCAGTCGTGTCTGACTCTTCACGACCCCATGGACTGCAAAGCCCATGGAATTCTCCAGGCCAGAATACTGGAGTAGGTAGCCTTTCCCTTCTCCAGGGGATCTTCCCAACCCAGAGATTGAACCCAGGTCTCCTGCATTGCAGACAGATTCTTTACCAGCTGAGCCAAATGGGCCTTAGGTGAATGGAAATCTCAGTAAGACAAGGAAGAAAACCTTCCTTAGTTCTTGTAACTATCTAATTTCTATCATGTTAGAAAACCACTTCTGAAGGAATGGTGGTATGGGTTCAGGGGAAAGGCTTTCACAAGGAGAAAGCAAATAAACACACCCACATGTGGCAGCTGTGCTGTGTTTGTTTTATTTGATTACAGCAATTTAAAAAAATGTGCTTTCATCTACATTGTACTAACCTAGGTATTATGTAGATTCCTAGGAGCCACGTTTGTAGGAATTTCAGACAGGAGCCATGTTTGTAGGAGTATATACAAAATTAGGACAGTGTGTGAGAGTTCCACTTTTAGTCTGTGCTTTTCAAACTTTTCAAAACACTGTTGAAATTATTTTGATATTCTTAATCTTCTTTTTACAAAAAGAAGTCAAAACAAGGTGGTAACTTATTAAAAGGCAAAGGCAATCAAATCCACTGTGTATTTTCCCCTGAATTCTGACATGGTTTACTTACCAGTAAGATCACGGGAAGAAAGTGGGAGGGAAAATAGAACTCAACAACCCCAATTTAAACCAGTTTCACCTCCAATCACTTTGGAAATAAGAGGAAGAAACAACAGAGGTGAGCATAATATTATTCCCGAGTTCAAAATACAAATAAAATTAATTACTTGGCTCGAGTTTGGACGACAGCAATAGTTTGTGGGTGGCAACGGGGGTCAACAAAAAACTTCCTTCTTTTGTTCTGCCTGTTGAAAAGAAAAACTGCATTCAAACATGAACATTAAAGAGATCAGAGTATCTTCTAAGAATGCAAAAAGAGAGATGGTACTAAATGAAAGTCTGAGCATAGAATAAAAAAAATCAGTCACTAATAACTAACGGTGATGTTTCCTGATCAGAATTTCACTGAAATCCAATTCAAATTCTAACCCCATTTAGCAAAATCAATCTTGAACTGGTTTAAATTTTTTTAAATATACTATGAGGAAAAAGAAACAAATGGGTAGTAATTAGGTACAAATAGAAACAAGAAACCAAGTCTTCTAAATAAAAACATTTGTGAATTTTATTGCCAAAGGAGCATTTGTTGTTGTTTAGTTGCTCTGTTGTGTCGGATTTTTTGTGACCACATGGCCTATAGCCTGACAGGCTCCTCTGTTCATGGAATTTCCCAGACAAGAATCTGGAGTGGGTTGTAATTTCCTTCTCCAGGGGATCTTCCCAACCCAGGAGTCAAAACCACATCTCCTACATTGGCAGGCAGATTCTTTACCACTTAGCCACCAGGGAAGTCCCAAAGGAGTACTTACAGATTATCTAAACCAAGTGTCCTCATTCAAAGGAAAAGGATGGAATTCAGGAAACTTCTGAATCACTGAACATGCGGAGATCTGGGAAGAATGGGTGACTCTGAGGCAGCATGGAAGCTCTGAGCCCTTTCAACATACCCAGGCCTATGCAGACCTCCTGTCTGGCTGTTCCTGAGTTATATCATTTGCTAATACACTGTTTCTAGTAAGTAAAATGTTTCTCTGAGTTCAGTGAGCCACTCTAGTAAATTTAATAGAACCTTAGGAGGGGATCATGAAAACCCCATAGGTTGAATACAACCTGGACTTGAGATTGGCATCCTGAGTCAAAAGGGGCTGTTGGAACCTTCATCTATAGCCAGCTGGTCAGAGAACAAAGAACAACCTGGGCTTATGACTTGCATCTGAATTTGGGCAGGGGCAGAGGGATGGGGGCTTCCTTTGTGGCTCAGACAGTAAAGCCTCTGCCTACAATGCGGGAGACCCGGGTTCGATCCATGGGTCAGAAGTTCCCCTGGAGAAGGAAATGGCAACCCACTCAAGTATTCTTGCCTGGAAAACCCCATGGACAGAGGAGCCCGGTAGGCTACAGTCCATGGGGTCGCAAAGAGTCAGACACGACTGAACGACTTCAGTTCAGTTCAGAGGGGTGGGGTGCAGTCTTATAAATCTGATCCATGAACCTGTGGAATCTGATGCTATCTCCAGGTAGGTGGTGTGAGAATTGAATTCTCAGACACCAGTGGGTATTTGTTTGCTGGTGTGAGAAGAAACCCCCTCCCTGACTGGAATTGGTACCAGAACCAATTTAACCACTCCTCAAGCCTCTGGAAGCCAAAAAGGAAACTTACATGGGCATTCAGAGTGTAAACAAAGAATGTTGCCCCCCAGTTCTACTAGGATCAAGCTGTCAGCCACTGTAGTCTACCAGTGGACTAGGGCCAGCACCCCAAAACCTCAGACAGACACGCCATCAATGTGGGCACATTTCCCTACGACAATCCACATGAGAATCTACCCAGAAGGAAGTTAAACTCAAATGTATTCACAAGACAAAGAATGAAAGAAGCTGAAATGTATTCACAAGACAAAGAATGAAAGAGGAGCTGGAGAATAGCTATTAACTAAATGTTAACCAAAGTTAACCATGACCCAGCAACTGTACTTCTGGAAATGTGTCCTCAGAAAATAATCAGAATTTCTGACAAAGATTTATCCTAAAGATGCATAAAAATAATCTAATAACAGTGAAAAATGGGGACAGTGTGTAACAATAGAGGTGAGGTTACATAAAACTCCCACAATAAAAGCCATAGTTTAGAAAACTCACTAAAGAAATGGGAAATGTTCCCCCAAATATTGTAAAGTAGAAAAAGAAAACAAGCTATAAAACATTAAATAAAACCTGAGAAGAAATTCATCATAAAAGAGAGTGATACTTATTTACACGTTACATTACAGATTGCTAGGCATTCTCCCTGTTAACCATGATAACAGAAACCCAGTATGTAGAGGGCAACAATGTGCCCATCTGAAAAAACTGCATTTCCCCAGGTGACTTGTAGGTACGGGTAGTCAATGAAACATAAGTAAGTTGCTAAGTAGGGGCTTCCAAAATACTACTGGCTTATTTTGCTAAAAGTGCCCTTTACTTCTTCCTGAATGCAGACATGATGGCTAGAGCTCCAGCAAGTCATCTTGTGATCAGGAGGACTGTAGACAGGGGCCATTGCCTACCATTGCAGTAAACAAAGAATGTTGCCTGCCATTCCAGTTCTGCAAGGATAAAGCCACTCGGCACTGTAGCTGCCCACTGATGGTGTACCCTGATAGTTCAGGATGGAGAAAAACAGGAAGTATTATACGCTTTGGAGATACCTAAGATAGTTAAGAAGCACTTCTAAGGAATAATTTCAATGAGCCCAGATTCTTGCATCTTCCCATACACTAAAAAGCATTAACATCATTAACCTGAGATGTCTGTTCTTTGTGATTTGCAGTAATCTTTTGATGTTGGACTACATGGGATTTTCTTCCCCCAGCAAAAAGTTCCTACATATTCTGGCTCCTCCCTGACCTCTTGGCAGCAGTTCCTCAGAGCTGTATGAAAGACTGTCTCTGGGACTATTGTCCTCAGTAAGATCCCTGGATAAAACTTAACTTGCAACTTTCAGGTTGTATCCTTTTCTTCCATCTACAGGATGAAAGCCTCACACTGAAGATGAAGCAGAGAGGTGGGTATCAGTCCGTGATGCTACCTCAGAGCTGCTGCAACATCCCTGAGCAACACTATGTATGTGATGAGCAAAACATCTTTCTTAAGAACATAATGTTAAACAATGAACAGCAGTGGCTTTTTAAAGGCACTATATTTTGTATCTTTTATTATCTCAACTAACTTGTATAATGATACTGATGTAATATATCTCATACACGTGTGTGGGGGGGGGGGCAGGGGAAGCCCCACCCACACAGCGGTGGTGAGACTGGCCAATGTCCCTTGCTCTGGGCCTCTCACCTGTGGCAGAGCTGCATCGCCTCTGCAGCCGCGGTGGCCTCATCCAGCAGGGATGCATTAGCCATGTCCAAGCCTGTGATGTCACACACCATGGTCTGGTAGTTGAGTAAACTCTCCAGTCTCCCCTGAGACACCTCTGGCTGGTATGGAGTATACTGGGTGATCCTGTAAGGGACACAAAAGGCTATGTCCAACCTGTGAATCCACTATTGATAAAAAGTTCACAATATGCATTCATTTTAGAATTAGGTATCTGAAAACTAAGTTTTCCCCTCTTGAGAATGATATAATACATAGATAAGCTTACTTGTTGTCTTCTGTAAGGAAGCTTGGAATTAAATCATGGCAATAATACTTATCCTTTGGTTGGGGATAATCAGTACATACTTCTCTATCCCTCTAAGTTGTATCATCTTACATTTACATTTCAAGGATCTTATCATAAGTACGTATTTTATTGTAAACTGGCTCTTAAAATCCACTGGAGCCTATCTATGGTATTAGAAACAGAATTTTAGAAAAAAGCTCACCTCAATCATGGTTCAAGAATCTAATATCTAATACTCAAGACTTTTGGCTTTGGGGGAGAGCAGTTTTGTTCATACTAATCAGAAGTCCTATGTGCACCTAAAAAATTAATAGAGGTCAATTTAAGAATTGTCACTCTCCAGTTATTAGAAGTCTATCCACTGAGTGCCTTCGTCACTTTTTATCATTCCTTCATTTATTTACTCATCCCACAAATATTTGCTACATGCCCACTAAGTGCCAAAAACTATGATAAGTTCAGGTGACACATCAAAAGTAAGATGAGTAACAGTCTCTGATCTCAAGGAAAATATTATAGTGGGGAGAGATAAAATACATGAAATCATTTTAGAGTGATAAACATTTTAAATAATGAGATGAGAGGATGGCTGAAGACCTGGGCAGAGGGATCTTTTCATCAAGAATCCATTCACTGTACTATCGAAGTGTGTCAGACTGGAGTCCATGTTCCCAGGACTGATTAGCATTGTTTCTCATCTCTTTTGTTTTCATTCCTCCAAGCCTGAAGAGTGTTTTCCTTTCTTTCCTGATGGTAATCACACTCAGTGTATTACCATCTTTTTTTTTTTTTTCCCGGTAAGGCTTTGAAATCAATGTCTTCTTACTTTGAAATCAATGTCTTCTTACCTCTGAGGGAGGAGAGAGTGGGGGAGCTTACCTTACCAAGCAGTACAACATTAAGACGTTGAAATAATTTCCCTGAAATGTTCATTGGTATAGTAGTGTGTGTGTGTGCTGTAACACTGTTTGTACAGCAGAGTACATTTTTGCTTCAATTAATTCCTTGAACAGCCTAGCTTAGCAACTGTAAATCAGTTTGCCAGATTCTAAGTGGCTGGTGAACTGGAATAAATGAGGCACACAACACGTAACGTAGACAAAGTAGAAAGGGAATCTGAGCAGAAATGGGGTCACGCAAAAGGCATCAACAAGGGGCAATTGTGATCTCAGATCAGACAAGATCTTCATACATGTGTCTGCAACAGAAAGACATATGCTTAAATTGCCTGCTAACATGAAATTTTCATTTTACTCACTATCATTATTTGACATGTAGACAGACACAGAATTAGACACACACACACACACACACAAAAAGCCAAGCATATACATATATCAGCCAGCCCATCCAAAGAATTCATCACAGCACTGAATATAATATTGAAAAATGAGCAACAAACTGTCTACTAAAAGGAGAATGATTAAATAAGAGAACATGCATATAATACTATGGGTTGTGAAAATGATATATAAAAGATGTCCTGACACAGAAGATGCTCATGATACATTAATTTAAAAAGTAAAATATAAAATACCACAATCTTGGTTTTGTAAATTTGTAGAAATGTGTGAACCAAAATGTAAACAGTAGTTTTTTCTGGGTGGAAAGATTAGTGTAATCTTTACTTTCTTTTTATTTATTATGTTCTAAATATTAAAGACATTGGCTACTATTTATTAACTATCTTCTGTGTGTCAGGTCATAAGCGCAGGTGGCTGCGACGGGCGCGCTAAAGCGCAGCCAAGAGGAGCCACCCCACGTCCGAGGTCAGGGGCAGAAGCCGGGAGGACCCCATACCCGAAGGGCAGCAGCCAAGAGGAGTTACCCCATGTCCGAGGTCAGGGGCAGCGGCCAAGAGTACCAGACTGCGACGGAGCAGGAACGGCCTAGAGGAGATACCCAGAGTCCGAGATCAGGGGCGGCGACGAGGAGTTAGCCCGCGTCTGAGGTCAGGGGCTGCCGCCGGGAGGAGCTACCCCATGCCCCCACGCCGGAGGCCAAGGGCGGTGGCAGGGAGGAGCAACCCCAGGTCCAAGGAGCCATGGCTGCGCGGGTGCAGGAGGGCCTAGAGGAACTATCTCACGTTGAAGGTCAGGAAGGGCGGCGGTGAGGAGATACCCCTCGTCCAAGGTAAAGAGCAATGGCTGCGCTTTGCTGGAGCAGCTGTAAAGAGATATCCCACAACCAAGGTAAGAGAAACCCAAGTAAGACAGTAGGTGTTGCAAGAGGGCATCAGAGGGCAAACACACTGAAACCATACTCACAGAAACTAGTCAATCTAATCACACTAGGACCACAGCCTTGTCTAACTCAATGAAACTAAGCCATTCCCATGGAGCAACCCAAGATGGGCGGGTCATAGTGGAGAGATCTGACAGAATGTGGTCCACTGGAGAAGGGAATGGCAAACCACTTCAGTATTCTTGCCTTGAGAACCCCATGAACAGTATGAAAAGGCAAAATGATAGGATACTGAAAGAGAAACTCCCCAGGTCAGTAGGTGCCCAATATGCTACTGGAGATCAGTGGAGAAATAACTCCAGAAAGAATGAAGGCATGGAGCCAAAGCAAAAACAATACCCAGCTGTGGATGTGACTGGTGATAGAAGCAAGGTCCGATGCTGTAATGAGCAATATTGCATAGGAACCTGGAATGTCAGGTCCATGAATCAAGGCAAATTGCAAGTGGTCGCACAAGAGATGGCAAGAGTGAATGTTGACATTCTAGGAATCAGCAAACTTAAATGGACTGGAATGGGTGAATTTAACTCAGATGACCATTATATCTACTACTGTGGGCAGGAATCCCTCAGAAGAAATGGAGTGGCCATCACGGTCAACAAAAGAGTCCGAAATTCACTACTTGGATGCAATCTCAAAAACGACAGAATGATCTCTGTTCGTTTCCAAGGCAAACCATTCAATATCACAATAATCCAAGTCTATGCCCCAACCAGTAATGCCGAAGAAGCTGAAGTTGAACGGTTCTATGAAGACCTACAAGACCTTTTAGAACTAACGCCCAAAAAAGATGTCCTTTTCATTATAGGGGACTGGAATGCAAAAGTAGGAAGTCAAGAAACACGTGGAGTAACAGGCAAATTTGGCCTTGGAATACGGAAGGAAGCAGGGCAAAGACTAATAGAGTTTTGCCAAGAAAATGCACTGGTCATAACAAACACCTTCTTTCAACAACACAAGAGAAGACTCTATACATGGACATCACCAGATGGTCAACACCGAAATCAGATTGATTATATTCTTTGCAGCCAAAGATGGAGAAGCTCTATACAGTCAGCAAAAACAAGACCAGGAGCTGACTGTGGCTCAGACCATGAACTCCTTATTGCCAAATTCAGACTTAAATTGAAGAAAGTAGGGAAAACCACTAGACCATTCAGGTATGACCTGACCTTATGACCTTATGATTATACAGTGGAAGTGAGAAATAGACTTAAGGGCCTAGATCTGATAGATAGAGTGCCTGATGAACTATGGAATGAGGTTTGTGACATTGTACAGGAGACAGGGATCAAGACCATCCCCATGGAAAAGAAATGCAAAAAAGCAAAATGGCTGTTTGGGGAGGCCTTACAAATAGCTGTGAAAAGAAGCGAAGCAAAAAGCAATGGAGAAAAGGAAAGATATAAGCATCTGAATGCAGAGTTCCAAAGAATAGCAAGAAGAGATAAGAAAGCCTTCTTCAGCGATCAATGCAAAGAAATAGAGGAAAACAACAGAATGGGAAAGACTAGGGATCTCTTCAAGAAAATCAGAGATACCAAAAGAACATTTCATGCAAAGATGGGCTCGATAAAGGACAGAAATGGTATGGACCTAACAGAAGCAGAAGATATTAAGAAGAGATGGCAGGAATACACAGAAGAACTGTACAAAAAAGATCTTCACGACCCAGATAAACATGATGGTGTGATCACTGACCTAGAGCCAGACATCCTGGAATGTGAAGTCAAGTGGGCCTTAGAAACCATCACTACGAACAAAGCTAGTGGAGGTGATGGAATTCCAGTTGAGCTATTTCAAATCCTGAAAGATGATGCTGTGAAAGTGCTGCACTCAATATGCCAGCAACTTTGGAAAACTCAGCAGTGGCCACAGGACTGGAAAAGGTCAGTTTTCATTTCAATCCCAAAGAAAGGCAATGCCAAAGAATGCTCAAACTACTGCACAATTGCACTCACCTCACACGCTAGTAACTGCCAAGTCACTTCAGTCGTGTCCGACTCCTAGAGACCCCATGGACTGCAGCCTACCAGGCTCCTCCGTCCATGGGATTTTCCAGGCAAGAGTACTGAAGTGGGGTGCCATTGCCTTCTCCGACACGCTAGTAAAGTAATGCTCAAAATTCTCCAAGCCAGGCTTCAGCAATATGTGAACCGTGAACTTCCTGATGTTCAAGCTGGTTTTAGAAAAGGCAGAGGAACCAGAGATCAAATTGCCAACATCCACTGGATCATCGAAAAAGCAAGAGAGTAGCAGAAAAGCATCTATTTCTGCTTTATTGACTATGCCAAATCCTTTGACTGTGTGGATCACAATAAACTGTGGAAAATTCTGAAAGAGTTGGGAATACCAGATCACCTGATCTGCCTCTTGATAAATTTGTATGTAGGTCAGGAAGCAACAGTTAGAACTGGACATGGAACAACAGACTGGTTCCAAATAGGAAAAGGAGTTCGTCAAGGCTGTATATTGTCACCCTGTTTATTTAACTTATATGCAGAGTACATCATGAGAAACGCTGGACTGGAAGAAACACAAGTTGGAATCAAGATTGCCGGGAGAAATATCAATAACCTCAGATATGCAGGTGACACCACCCTTATGGCAGAAAGTGAAGAGGAACTCAAAAGCCTCTCGATGAAAGTGAAAGTGGAGAGTGAAAAAGTTGGCTTAAATCTCAACATTCAGAAAACGAAGATCATGGCATCCGGTCCCATCACTTCATGGGAAATAGATGGGGAAACAGTGGAAACAGTGTCAGACTTTATTTTTTTGGGCTCCAAAATCACTGCAGATGGTGACTGCAGCCATGAAATTAAAAGACGCTTACTCCTTGGAAGGAAAGTTATGACCAATCTAGACAGCATATTCAAAAGCAGAGACATTACTTTGCCAACAAAGGTTCGTCTAGTCAAGGCTATGGTTTTTCCTATGGTCATGTATGGATGTGAGAGTTGGACTGTGAAGAAGGCTGAGCGCTGAAGAATTGATGCTTTTGAACTGTGGTGTTGGAGAAGACTCTTGAGAGTCCCTTGGACTGCAAGGAGATCCAACCAGTCCATTCTGAAGGAGATCAGCCCTGGGATTTCTTTGGAAGGAATGATGCTGAAGCTGAAACTCCAGTCCTTTGGCCACCTCATGCAAAGAGTTGACTCATTGGAAAAGACTCTGATGCTGGGAGGGATTGGGGGCAAAAGGAGAAGGGGATGACAGAGAATGAGATGGCTGGATGGCATCAGTGACTCGATGGATGTGAGTCTGAGTGAATTCCGGGAGTTGGTGATGGACAGGGAGGCCTGGCGTGCTGCGATTCATGGGGTCGCAAAGAATCGGACACGACTGAGTGACTGATCTGATCTGATCTGTGTGTCAGGAACATGTTCACAATCTTTTTTTTTTTTTTGATGATTATGTTACACATGTTCTTTGTGTCATCCTATATCCACCCATTTCTTTGTTGTCTTACTAGCCTAGCACAATTCTTAAAACAGGAAATTATCAAATATTTCTGGTGCAAATATATGTTTAACTTTCCTGCTCGAATGGGGATTGGTTCCCAATTACTTGTTGGAAAAAGCCTTAAACCTCCCAAACACAGTCTTTCATACCTAAGACGGTGCTCTCCTTTGGCTAACAGACTTTGGGATTTAATGTTTCCCTTCCCTTGCTCAGCCTTTTTCTCCTTGCTCTAAGTCTAAGCTTAGGCTGAAAGCTTTAAAATTATTTTCTTGCAAAGATGATAATTATATGATCTTACTACTTTTACTTGGAAACTTCTTTTATTGTCCACACTTTTTTTTAACACTACTAAACAGGCATAAATAGTCTTAAAAATCATTTATTAATGAACTCAGATGGGTGAGTCTCAAGCCTGGAGACACTAAATAAACCTTCATTTCAGGAGAAAAATGCTAGCACAGGGCCTGCCATCCTACATTGAAGGGTTTAGTTGCCTCAGGCAACCAGTGATCAAGAAAATGTCTGTGATCTACAATTTCTATGTTCCAACTGATTTTAACTCAATTGGTTTCTGTTCCTAGATGTATCTGAATATTAAAAAACAAAAAATATCTGCATATCCAAGAAGGCATTCTGTCCTGTTTAAAAAGGATGCTTGATACATTCAACATGGCATTAACATTTATTCCAAAATAATCAGTATTCTTTATGATTGTGACCAAAAGAAAATGGAGGTGGGGGGGAATTGCAGTAGGACAAACATTCATGAGATTCTTTCATTCAACTCCAGTGCCAACATTATACAAAACAGAAACAGTCACAAGGAAAATGTAAATGTTTTGATATTAGTTAACTGATACTATCAGCAGTTGAAAATTTCAAAAGTAGATCCCACGAAGTATAATCTAGGCCTAATGTAAATTTTCTTGTAAGAGCCCAAATGTTTGTATTCTCTGGAGGCTACGTTACTCATTTATTTTCACCTCACGTCAGCGGAATTTGTTGGTTCCATCTCTATGACAACCATTCAGAAGGGTGATAATGTGAAGTCTACCCACCCTCATGTGCACAGCCCGCCCTGTCCTGGCTGGCGAGGGCCGGTATCACCCTCTGGTTCAGATCAGCTTTCGGAGAATACAAAGGAACAATACTTAAAATCACCCCAAAACCAGGACTGAAAAGCAAACAGCACTGTCCACCTCTCAAAACTCTGGTGGCTCTAAAGTAAATGAACACATCCTCTCACAGCCAGGAAGCAATATGGTCAATGTTCTGTTCGGCCACCAAGAGCCGAGACTGCTGGCCAGTATTCAGACGGCTAGAATGTGCAGTCCATTCATGTACTCTTGAGGCTTGTTTTGTAAGGAGGAGGAGACAGGCCATTTGCTTTTGAAATCAAACTTACCATGCAAACTTTTACCAATACCCTAGTGGAAACGAAGCCCTCAGCAATACAAATACTTCCGTGTGTGCATGCGTGTGCGCACACACACACACATACACATATATATACACACGTGCACATACACACTTAGCAAGAACACTAGTTCTTTGACAATTTATTCTTGCTCTCCTATTAATAAAGAAATGAACCATACTGAAACTAACAGCAATGCAGGAGTGATTAGGCCAGATCTGGCTCCTCTAATGATGGGACGTGAATCACTGTATCTAGGACAAATGTCCTCACCAACCAGCACTACCTGTGTGCTTATGCAAAAGCAGACAAAAGACAAAAAGATATTGTGCTTCCCACCCAGTCTAGCCTGTGCCCTGAACAACACACAATGGCAAGTTCTGGGACTTTGGTGGGGAGTGGGAGGAAGCTGGGGAACAGAAGAGTCATGCAAATCAAATCACGGCACTTGTGTTTCTCATCAAGAAATACATTACCATCCTGAGTTCTCCAGTAAGTTCCGCAAAATTGTCTGTGGTACTGAGCAGTTGTAATAGCCCATGCCAATATATGATCTCCAGATCTGATTCTTGTTGGAAATGGCATGCAGAGTTGCAAGGATTTCATTTTCACCTGATTGCGGAAAAGAAAGAAATGTTACAGAGAGAAAATATCTCAAAGAGAGCTCTAGGTATAGTGTAAAGCCCTAATTTTTTCAATATTGACACAAGAACAGCTATATGGAAAATATAAGAATCATCTTCTTAGCAACACTAAGAACTAGATGCAGAAATCTGAAAAAAAAAAAATTGCCATACAGCTCTCAGTTACTCTTCACAATTTTTTGTGGCTTTTCTTTTTTTTTGGTGTTGTTTGACAGAATTTCTCAATTTTTAACACTTGCCTTATTCCAGGTTTTTTCTGCTCCCTTCACATGTTTTATTTACACTAAATAAAATTTCTGCTCTTAGTAAATAGTATTTACCCTTTTAAGTTGCCTTATGCCAATAGTTGGTAGGTCTTAAATAACACATATGAAGGATCTTTTTTAAGTAGCTGATCACTTATAGCTATAACTTATAAAAGACCCTTCACTCAACCAAGAAAATATCAATTATAATAAAAGAACCACATGCAGTTTTAACCAGCATTTTCATTAAGGCACTAAGGTAATTAAGGAGTAATTATAAAAGTTCCCAGATGCAGGCCAGACCCTGTTTTGGGTCATTCATATAATAATAAAATAATAATTGGCATCTGACATTTTAAGCACTTACTCTTTGCCAGGAATTGTACCAAATGTCTTCCACGTAGCTCTGGCAACTGAGGCTTGAAGAGGATCACTCACCTAAGGCTATGCAGCTTTAAATTAACTACCGAGTTGAACTCCAACTTCAACACTTTCCCCAATGGGCCAGACTGAGATCTCCTACATTTATAGCACTTATAGTTAGATCATATGCATATAGCTGCTAAAGTTTAAGTGAGATTTAGCTACTTAGGCAAATGTCTACCTGCTTTAAGATCTTAGGGACTCAGTCACTGAATCTTGGGATTTATTGATTTTATTGTTACAAATCTAGGCACAGCCATCTAAGATAGCAAACTGGCTAGGAAAATGCTTCCCAGTGTTTTAATTCTACTGAACTCTAAGTGACTATTATTCTCATTAATCCTCCTTTATCCTCAATGAAAACATTCTCACCCTTGGCCATGCCCTCCCATCCCATTTGTTTTCACAGTAAATAAATGCAAGAGAGATGTGTCAGTTTGTCAGACTAGGCTAACAAGAGAGAAGTATCAGTTTGTAAGTATCAATTTCATGAGTAAATATAACCCAATTGCCTTATAATGGACAATCTTGCCTTCTTCCACTGAAAGTTTAGGACATAAAAGTGAATGTACAATAAAACAGTATCTGAGGAGATACCCAAGTACAGTATCCTTAGGAATAATCATGTAAGAAATGAAATCACTTTCCAAAGTCTTCTTAGGGTACGGTGATTGAGAAGCCCAGTAGGAAGGGAGATTAATTAGCAGTGCCTAGCAGACACCCAACTCAGCAAAGCCAGCTTCAATTAAGATCCTGTGCAAGGAGGACAGGTCCCTGTTCCATATTATGCCAGGAGGACAAAAGGTCCAGCTCTCAAATGAGAGCAATCTTTGAAGGACTTTGTCAAATCAAGAGTTTAACCTTTGAGTGACAAAGATTATTGAATAATATAATTTTCCCCCACATAATAGAAGATGAATCTACTGGTAGTGTGGATGGGTCAGAGGGGAGACTCTGAAAATAGGGAGAGATAGTAAGAAGCCAGCACAATAGTCCAGGAGGGAGATGGGCCAGGGAGTGTTGTAAGTAAAACTGTATCCTCTCCCTAGAACCTAGACAAGTACATAAAACATTAGGGGCTGCTAAGAGAGATGCTGATGTTTATCTGGAGACCCTAAACTCTCAACTAGAATGGTGGAGGAATCTGACTTTTCCTTTTGCAAAAAAAAACACATTCTCTCCTACCTCCCAGCAGAGCTGAAGATGTTAGTGCAAGCTCATGTGTCCAGTAAAAGAACCTCAGTGACAGCACAATGCCTTTCTTGTCCATTGGTTCTGCAGCCTCCTGCCTCTTACAGCCTCCTACTTCCATTGTCCCGTCCTGCACATATGCCTTCACCACTCCCTATACTAACCAGGGACCCACTGCCACATCCTACATCAGTTCAGGGCCTCCAGATACATATCAGCACCACTCACAGTTGCCAACATCTTACACACCTGGATAAAACACCTGAAAAAATTTAGAGGCCAATTAGCATAAAAGAAGAGCAAAATAATTAATTATAGATAAGAGTTAGAAGCATAAATATGTTCAAACTTGAGACATACCAGTTTTTAATCCTGTAACAGACATACTCTAATCACTACAGGATCAAACTTTCCAAGCTCCTGTGGGCTCTGCCCCCACCTAGCTTGGGGCTAATGTGAAGATAGCAGGCCCTCCAGGATCCACAGCTTCCGAATTTGTGGAGTTCAACCAAGATTCAAAAACATTCAGAAAAAAGACTTTTCAGAAAGTTCCAAAAAGCAAAATTTGATTTTGTCATGTGTTGGCAGCTATTTACATATCATTTACATCATATTTACAACTATTTAGATAGCATTCACATTGTACTTAAAGCTATTTATATACCATTTACATTGTATTAGGTATTATAAGTAATCTAGGGATGATTAAGTATATGGGGCGGTTGTATGTAGTTCAGTTCAGTTCAGTCTCTCAGTCATGTCCAACTCTGCTGACTGCATGGACCACAGCACACCAGTCTTTCCTGTCCAAAACAAACACCCAGAGCTTGCTCAAACCCATGTCCATTGAGTTGGTGATGATATCCAACCATTTCATCCTCTGTCATCCCCTTCACCTTGTGCCTTCAATCTTTTCCAGCATTAGGGGCTTTTCCAGTGAATCAGTTCTTTGCATTAGGTGGCCCAAATATTGGAGCTTCAGCTTTAGCGTCAGTCCTCCCAATGAATATCCAGGACTGATTTCCTTCAGGATTGACTGGTTTGATCTCCTTGCAGTCTAAGGGACTCTCAAGAGTCTTCTCCAACACCACAGTTCAAAAGGATCAATTCTTGGGCGCTCAGCTTTCTTTATAGTCCAACTCTCACATCCATACATGACTACTGGAAAAACCATAGCTTTGACTAGATGGACCTTTGTCAGCAAAGTAATGTCTCTGTTTCTTAATATGCTGTCTAGGTTTGTCATAGCTTTTCTACCAAGGAGAAAGTGTCTTTTGATTTCATGGCTGCAGTCACCATCTGCAGTGATTTTGGAGCCCAAGAAAATAAAGTCTCTCGCTGTTGCCACTGTTTCCCCATCTATTTGCCATGAAGTGATGGGACCGAGTGCCATGATCTTAGTTTTTTGAATGTTGAGTTTTAAGCCCAGCTTTTTCACTCTCTTCTTTCACTTTCATCAAGAGGCTCTTTAGTTCTTCTTCACTTTCTGCCATAAGGGTGGTATCATCTGTGTATCAGAGGTTATTGATATTTCTCCCAGAAATCTTGATTCCAGCTTGAGCTTCATCTAGCTCAGCATTTCACTTAATGTACTCTGCATTTAAGTTAAACAAGCAGGGAGACACTACACAGCCTTGATATACTCATCCCAATTTTGAACCAGTCCATTGTTCCATGTCCGGTTCTAACTGTTGCTTCTTGACCTGCATATAGATTTCTCAGGAGGCAGGTCAGGTGGTCCTGGATTTCCATCTCTAAGAATCTTCCAGTTTGTTGTGATCTACACAAAGGCTTTGGCATAGTCAATAAAGCAGAAATAGATGTTTTTTTGAACTCTCTTGCTTTTTAAATGATCCAACGGATGTTGGCAATTTGATCTTTGGTTCCTCTGCCTTTTCTAAATCCAGCTGGAACATCTGGAAGTTTGCGGTTCACATACTATTGAAGCCTGGCTTGGAGAATTTTGAGCATTACTTTGCTAGCATGTGAAATGAGTGCAATTGTGTGGTCATTTGAACATTCTTTGGCATTGCGTTTCTTTGGGATTAGAATGAAAACTGACTTTTTCCAGTCGTGTGGCCACTGTGGAGTTTTCCAAATTTGCTGGCATATTGAGAGCAGCACTTTAACAGCATGATATTTTAGAATTTGAAACAACTCAGCTGGAATTCCATCACCTCTAACTATCTTTGTTTGTAGTAATGCTTCCTAAGGCCCACTTGACTTCACATTCCAGGATGTCTGGCTCTACGTGAGTGATCACAGCATTTTGGTTATCTGGGTCATGAAGATCTTTTTTGTGTAGTTCTTCTTTGCATTCTTGCCACCTGTTCTTAATATCTTCTGCTTCTGTTAGGTCCATACCATTTCTGTCCTTTATTGTGACCGTCTGTGCATGAAATGTTCCCTTGGTATCTCTGATTTTCTTGAATAAATCTCTAGTCTTTCCCATTCTATTATTTGCCTCTATTTCTTTGCATTGATCCCTGAGAAAATTTTCTTCTCTCTCTTTGCTATTTACATTGTATTAGGTATTATAAGTAATCTAGGGATGCTTTACAGTATATGGGGAGGTTGTGTGTAGGCTATATGCAAATACTGCACCATTTTATATAAGGGACTTGAGCATCTAACAGTTTTGGTATCCGTTAGGGGTGGGAGGTGTGGTGGGCGGGGGCAGAAACCAATCCCTCCTGTATACTGAGGACAACTGTATTCTTGATTGGTCCTCATCATAGCCTGGTCTTGATGATCAATTTTACATTCTACTGGGAACACAGTGAGTTGATAGAATGATTAGTCTTTGTACATCGAGCTAATGGACACTGGTGAACCACCAAGAGTAGGGCAAGTACTTGGTCATGCTTCTGAAAGTTATATGGTCTGAGAAAACTATACCATTCACTCATCCGTTGCTCATCATGACCAGATAGAAGCCAAGACAGTCTGTGACTTGAGGAAGAGTTAAGCTGCCTCTTACTATGATAAAATCAAGACCTCACCTAGAGATTAACATACTAAATCAGAAAGAGAAAGACAAATACTATAGGATACCACTTATATGTGTGGTTTAAAAAATGATACAAATGAACTTATTTACAGAAGAGAAATAGACTCACAGACACAGAAAACAAACTTTCAGTTACCAAAAGGAAAAGGGAAAGGAGGGATAAATTGGGAATTGGGGATTAATAGATATACACTCCTATATATAAAATAGATGAACAATAGGGACCTACTGTATAGCACAGGGAACTATATTCAGTGTCTTCTAATAATCTATAATGGAAAAGAATTCAGTAATATGTATTGATATATAATTGAATCACTTTACTGTATACATTGTAAATCAAATGTATTTCAATAAAAATCAATTTTATCTAAAAAATTTAGACCTCAGACTTTACCATTCACATTTAATAAAAAACACTTCCCAACACACAACTTAGTGAGTGTCTGAATTATTTCTAATGTTTGTTAGCTGGTCACCATTTCTCATACCTACTAATGAAATCTTACTTTGGTCCAATCAGCACAAGAGCCAACTCAGTGAGTGCATTTAGGATCCCAAGGTTTGAGTTAATATGTTAAGTGATGCCAAGATTCAACAGGCATGGAGAAAAGGGGAGAAAAAGGGAAAGTCCACTATCAGAGGTCTACTGCTGAACCTATCTGAAATGGAACACAGCAGAAACAGTCTCTAAGAGCAAGTTCGGGGTCATGATTGGTCTAAATAAAAGCCCCAATCCTAACCATGCAACATACCCCATTGTACTTCACAACAGATTACATACATTCCTTTCTTCCTTGGAAATGAATTCCTTTCTAGAGAAAATAGCGTGGGATGCTTCATTCCAAAGTGGCAGCTTTCTCCCCCCATGTAGTAAGACAAGCAGTTTTAAAAGGCAGTTGTGTCATACAAATGCTGGACAGCACAGCCCAAGGAAAGCTGTGTGGACAAAGAGGAGAAGAAGCAAGATCAACTTCCCCCCAGAGTGAACCCCACAACAGCGCACATTCCTCACTCTTGTCCTTCCAACTTGACAAAAACAGCTTCCTCCTGTAAACAGGCCCAATTCCAGTAACCATATTCCTGAATGTGAAGGACAATGAAACAAACCAGGGAGGAAATGAGACAGAATGAGAAAGGGAATGTCCATTAAAAAACACATCAATGGATAAACAACAAGGTCTTACTGTTTAACATAGGGAACTATATTCAATAGCCTATAATAAACCATAATGGAAAATAATATGAAAAACAATATAATTCATACATATACACATATAAATGTATCTGAATTATTTTGCTGTACACCAGAAACTAACACAACTTTGTAAGCCAACTATACTCCAATAAAAAAATACAAAACTATGTAGAGACACCCTGATGCCTGCCTAGGGCCTCATAGAGCAGCCAGTCCTGTGCCGTCCCAGCCATGAAAGGCCTCAATCCTTCAGCGATCTGAACAGTAAGTTCTTTTCTTGCGGAATAAATGCCTGCTTCTGACCTTGTTTACTCCTCTACCTCAGCACATTGCATAATGCCCTGGTCCTACTGTACCAGGAACAGAGTTCAGTGACCTGGGTACTACTCCCCAAGAATCTGTAGGTGGGTCTCTCACTGTTCCTGCTTCTCAGAATTCAGAACGAATGCTTCCTCCTTCCATAATGCCACAAAAGAGCCTTTCCTTTGTCACTTGCACCTAAAATATCAAGGAGAACTTTGTACCAACCACTACTCCAAATATACTTTCTGATAGAAAATAAGCTGATTTAGCTGTTAAATTGCTAGGTCTAGGTTTTAATTTCCCACATATGTGAACTTTGACAAAAACTGGGAAAATGTTGAGCAGGTAGGCTATATGGGTCAAGATACCTGTTACACTCCAACACACACACACAAATGCAAATACATACAAATTATTCCCCATTCTTAACCCATTCCCCAAACACTCAATATGATGATTGTTTTTGCCACAATCATATGGGAAAATGCTTTCTTTTGCTTTTTAGACAATCTAAAACTAATATGCCTAAGTTATTACAGAGTATATATAATTTTACCATTTATATTAAAAAATTAATGTATATGCATATTATATGTTAACAGAATAGCTCTGATAAATGAGAAAGTTTCTTGCTTTTTCCTGTGTATGTTTTCACACTTTTAAGTTCAAGACAATATGCCTGTGTTATTATTCAAAATTTGTAAATTAAAATGTTATGCACAGAACAAAATCCTCCTTGTGAAATAAATTGGTGAAGATACCTACAGTCCCCGCAGTGGCTGGCTGTCCTCAGAGCATTTTCCACGTAGCCCAGCAGCACCCAGAGTGGAGCAGCCACTCAACCAGCAAGAGCCATCCTCCCACGCCCTGCCCTTCATGTGCTTGGCAAGATGCTCAGAAAAGGACTCCAAGGAAATCAGCAGGACTGAAAACCAACAAACTCATATTTGAATTTGCCCAGAAAGGCCTTTTTCTGCCAGAGGCTACAGGGAAAAGCTGGGGCTAGAATGTGAGGACAGAGACTGACTTAGCATTTTTCTTGCCAACTTGTAGATCCCTGGATTCAAAGCTGCTCAGGAACCATGGGGTGGGGTCAGGGGCTCTCAATTCAACATAAACAAACCATGGATGATAGCATATATCAGGATTTTCTGATTTCCTAAGTGGAAGCCAGAATTTGCCCTCTAACTCCATCCCCATGTGCAGCCTTTCTCTAAGGTCACCTTTCTCCCTCCTCCATAAATAAGTGGGGTTAAGCCAGGCTTAACCCCACTTACTCAGCCTATAAACGCTACTCCCTCTTATCTGTCAAGTTTCTTTCCCTGGTGAAGAAATTGCCCAACCACAGTCTGTTGAATCTTAGAATCTGTTCAGTCCAGGAAGGTAAACCAACCCATAAGCTCTGTATAATGCAGAATTTTGCATTGTTCAGTCGCTAAGTCGTGTCCAACTCTTTTGCGACTCCATGGACTGTAGCCTGCCAGGCTCCTCTGTCAATGGGATTTCCCAGGCAAGAATACTGGAGTGGGTTGCAGAAGGACATGGAAACTCTGCAAGATTGACAGGGGGGAGCCCATCCCACATATCAGGACGTGGTCTGGGCAGCACCACACAGGCCTGATGCCCCACCCCCAATCCTGCCAGGCTCTTTCCCATCTCCTTGCTCAGCCAATTAACACCCAACCTCACCTAGCCCCTCATGACCTTCAGAAATTAGAACCCTCAGTCAGGTACTTCCAGCTTAGAGGAGCCAAGGCATGTCTAATCCACGTTTCTGATGGCTCTTTGTCCCTACAGTTCTACCTTCTCACCCAGGAGATACACAAAGAGTATAGGCATATGGAGAAATTTGTAATCCACCCCAGAATCTCACCAACTAAATTATAACCTCTTTGTGGGCAGGGGCATAATGGTTTGCTAGGCATATAGTAGGTGCTCAGAAAATGCAAGTGAATGAAAATTCACCTAAATCCCCACATATAATTAGCTCAATATTCACAATAAGTCATGCATTACAGAATCCACGAAGACAAATCAATGTGCAAATTGTTCTCACATCCCTAAAGGCACAAGCTTCAGAAAAACATTTCTAAATAGAAACTTGCAGCTATGAAGCAAGTTCTGTGAAATAATGCAGTGAGTACAATAATTTCATATTTTCCAAAATTTTCTTTCCTTATTGTTTAATCAGTTAGTATATTGGTGATATGGACATTGAGAATCCTTACAAAGTAAATCCCCAGTGTGCATTTTTATTAAAATACTGCACGTTTAACAAGTAAAACAAACCTCAGTAGTCAAAACCAGATCTAAGATTTCTAAAAGCAAAGCACAGTGTCATTTGGTGGGGGAAAAGAGGATATAAGGAATAGAAGCCAGAGCACCTACCCTACGACAAGCAGCTCACAACCTCACTGTTGACCAGCCCCCTTAGGGCTCTGAGTTGACTCAGGTTAGCAGTCAGGCCCCCACTCTCATTCCCATAAGGTGGTAACTGACCTCCCACCCCAGTGTGCCTCACAGCTCCCAGCCTGTGCGGGCCTTGAAGTCCTTGGCCACTTGACTTCACCAATCCTCCACCTCAGCTAAACTCAGACATCCCATTTCTGTTTCTGCTCCCCTGTCACTAAATGATGTTGGGTGAGAGGACCCTCGCAAACTTTATAGATTCAAGGCATCAAATCTCGGCAGGAAACTTCCTTGGGGTGCAATGGATAAGAAGCCACCTGCTAATGCAGGGGACAGGGGTTTCATCCCTGGTATCGGATGACCCTACATGCTGCAGAGGAACCAAGCCAGTGTGGCACAACTACTGAAGCCTGCATGCTCTAGGACCCTCGAGCCACAACTAAGGAGCCCACGGGCTGCAACTACTGAAGCCCACGTGCCCTAGAGACAGCAAGCCGCAAATACTGAGCCTGCATGCTGCAGCTACTGAAGCCCATGTGCCTAGAGCCTGTGCTCCACAATGAGAAGCCCTCACAATGAGAAGCCCACGCACCACAACTAGAGTAGACCCCTCCCTCTGCAATTAGAGAAAGCCCATGACAGCAACTAAGACCCAACACAGTAAAAAAAAAAAAAGAAACAACTTATAAAAAATCTCAGCAGGTTTTCCATGCAAGGTGATCTAGGTTCCTCACTACTCAGATGGTCACTTTCTCACTTTTCTATCACTCAGTCTCACCCTTTCTGTCTCTCACTCAGATCATTAGACAGGCAGTCCCTAAACTCCTCCCACCGCAGAGTGTCCTAATGTCATCAGGTAGACTTTCTTCTCTCTGATCCCTAAGAAAAGTTCAGAATTTGACACTAAGTCCACAAGGCCTGACTTAAGATTTATCCTTTGGCCTCTTGGATTACTTCATCTCAGGCTACTCTGCAATCCATCCTTTTCCATGCTTTATTTCCCCATGTCATGGCTTCTACTTTCTTCCCAATACTCCATCACTAGGAAATCTTGCTCACTCTCATGAATTCATTCAGAAGAGTCACTAAATCTGTAACTCCATTTCTAGTCTCTCTCTTGAGCTCTAGACTTGTATTTTCAACTACTGCTTCAGCTTCTTCAAATGCATATTCCACCAACACCTCAAATTCAATTCTGCTCAAACAAGACTCACAGTCTCGTCTTCCTCCAGGACCCTCCTCTTCTCCCTGTTCATGCTGTTAATATCACCATCACCCCAAGACACTCAGCCTAGAAACTGACCTGCAGTCCAACCTGCTGCCCCTCTGGGCCAACCACCATGTTTGTACCAAAGCATACTTCCCAGGCTACTCCCAGCCACTTACTAAGCCCAGTAGAACGAATGCAGGCCCACTTCTGTAAAGATATGGGACTCCTCTGGTGGATGACTTTGGCTCAAGGACTCCACGCAGACTGACCAAAATTTTTTAGATCTGTGTTGCAGTCTCCGATTCTTCTTACCCAATTCTCCTTTCATCCCTCTTCTCCACCTGAGTCAGACCTGCATCACCATCTAAAAGCTCCCCAGTCTTCCCCTGCTCCCACTTTTGCATATCTAATATCCTTGTAGCGACTGCTTCCTGGTAGACCTGAACTAACGCACATTTTAAATTTCACCTCTAACCTCTCCAATAAGCTCCCAGTTGGTCTCCTTGCCTGTATCTCAGAGGCACTCGGCCAAACACAATTTGAATGTATACTTCCTTCTGTCATAACTGTCAATGTCTCCCCATTATGTACAGGAAAACAAATCCTTTATCACAGCTTTGGGCCCACCATACCTTGCTTTCTATACGTCTCGGCAGCTAAATATTCTATACGTAGTTAACTCACCATACGTGTCCACACTTTCACCCTTCTGTTCATGCCATAACCTCAACCCAAGCATTCACCCTATTTGTAGAACTGAGGAGCTATTCAGTATCTGAACCTACAGTCAGGGATCATATCTTTATCACCCTTTACCTCCTGACTCTTGCATTCTCAGTGCCTAAGCAGTATCTTATTTTCTATTGAAGTTTCTCAATAAATGAGGAATGAAAGTAGATGGAGAGGGTCATAGATGTAGATTTGGGGACAGTAGCTTATAACCCAATGGTAACAAAGGGGACTAGGCTGGGAGATTTAGGGTATGAGCAAATGGCCCTATGTACTTTAACAGTCAAGAGTAATGCCATATTTAAAACATGGTATAATTGACTTCATTTTTATAGCACTGAATATTTTTTTAAAGTTAGGCAAGATTCATTATCATTTATAATACTAAGTATATGCTAACTTAGATGAATGTGGTAGTTTAAAAAATATGTTTGCAGAAGATTTTTAGGGCACTGAAAAACCCTTTATGCTAACTATAACGGTGGCTACATGTCAGTATACATTTGCTCAATTTCACAGAATGTACAACACCAAGAGGGAACCCTAATATGAACTATAGACTCTGGGTGATGATGATGTGTCTCTGTAGGTTCACTGGTTATAACAAATGTACCATTCTGGTGGAAGATGTTGACAATGGAGTCTCCGCATATGTGGAGGCAAGGGCTATACAGGACCTCTCTGTACTTTCTGCTCAATGTTGCTGTGAACCTAAAACTGCTCTGAAAAGGAATGTCTATTTTTAAAAATCATGTCTATAATCTTGTTTACACTTCTCCCTTCAAAAGGTGGAAACTAATTCCCCTTCCCTTGAATTTGGACCAATCCTAATGATTCACTCTAATGAACAGAATATGATATAAATGATACTATAGGACTTTCAAGACGAGATTATAAAAAGGATAGTTTCTGCCTGGCTTTCCTTCTCTCTTGAATCACTGGCTCTGCATGAATCCAGTTGCCATGCTGTGAAGACACTCACTCAAGCAGAATGTGGACTGAACTGTGTGAGGAGGCACCAGGGCCTCCCACTGACAGCCAGCACCAACTTGCCAGCCATGTGAATGAGCCATCTTGGAACTGGCTCCTATAGCTCTGGTTGAGCATCCACCAGTGTGGGACCACAACCTCATGAGTAACTCAGAGCCAAAACCCCCTGGTTTAGTTGCTTCTGGATTCCCAACCTCAGAATCTCTGAGGATAATAAATGTTTGTTGTTGTTTTAAGCCAGTGTTTTGTAGTAATTTCTTATAAAGCAAGAGATAAGAAATAGAGCAACTTTTCCAAAGAAGAGACAATACTTTAAAATATTGTTAAAGAATTTCATTTATATAAAATCTTTGATGATGCTGGATAAATTCCATGATCCTTTACCAAGATCAAGTGGGAAAAGCTGTTTTATATTTTAAGTTATTTGTCTCAATCACATGACCTATTTGGTGCCTCATCACCTTATGTCAGCATGTTTGTATCTTTGTATGTCAAAAAATAAGAAAGTCCTGTGAAAGGATTCCAATCCAAAATGGAATCTAAGGATACGAAAATGGAGAATCTCATACCTGCTCCCTCGGAAGAATGGAACTTGAGAACTGAGAGACTGATTTCCTGTAAATACTCGATTTCTAGAAGGCTGGGACTTATCTTCAGACCAATGAACATCCACCAAAAATCTCTCCATAATCAAGCCAACAAACTTACTGTCTGGGTTCCAGCTGGATGGCCCTCTCTTTGTGCTCCCTGCCCATAAACACAACCTGCCCTAGACCTTCAACTAACTTTGCAGCTTCTATAGCATGTGTCTCCCAAACTGTAATTCCTCTGCTACTTCCAAATAAACTCAAATTTCTGGTAATTTGAGCTTTCTGACCTCTTTATTTAGGTTCTTTATTCAATTTACCTCTTTATTTAGGTTGATAGTCCAAAACATGTTAATGCTTAAAATGATACTTTACAAAGAGTGAGATTTCTCACTTGGTGTTCTAATTTCAAAAGGAAGGGAAAAACACTGATTATAATTTATTGTAGAATTCATCTTTTAAATATTTTCACTTTTTCACTTCTATTGGACACACCACCACATACATATTTGTCTGACATTATCTGATATAATAAAAAGTATCACTAGTCTTTGTGTTTGGTATTTCCTGAGTGACAGGAGTATCTTGTGTTATTCATAACAAGCCCTTCTGAGCATACCTGAGTATCTGCTAATAGATGAGGTTCAGTTCAGTTCAGTCTCTCAGTTGTGTATGACTTTTTGCGACCACATGGACCGCAGCACGCCAGGCTTCCCAGTCCATCACCAACACCCAGAGCTTGTTAAAACTCATGTCCATCGAGTTGGTGATGCCATCCAACCATCTCATCGTCTGTCGTCCCCTTCTCCTCCCACCTTCAATCTTTCCCAGCATCAGAGTCTTTTCAAATGAGTCAGTTCTTCACATCAGGTGGCCAAAGTATTGGAGTTTCAGCTTCACTATCAGTCTTTCCAATGAACATCCAGGACTGATTTCCTTTAGGATGGACTGGTTGGATCTCCTTGCAGTCCAAGGGACTCTCAAGAGTCTTCTCTAACACCACAGTTCAAAAACATCAATTCTTCGGCGCTCAGCTTTCTTTAGAGTCCAATTCTCACATCCATACGTGACTACTGGAAAAACCAAAGCTTTGACTAGATGGACCTTGGTTGGCAAAGAAATATCTCTGCTTTTTAATACGCTATCTAGGTTGGTCACAGCTTTTCTTCCAAGGAACAAACATCTTTTAATTTCATGGCTGCAGTCACCATCTGCAGTGATTTTGGAGCCCCAAAAGTAAAGTCTCTCACTGTTTCCATTGTTTCCCCATCTATTTGCCATGAAGTGATGGCACTGGATGCCATGATCTTAGTTTTGTGAATGTTGAGCTTTAAGCCAACTTTTTACTCTCCTCTTTTACTTTCATGAAGAGGCTCTTTAGTTCTTCACTTTCTGCTATAAGGGTGGTGTCATAGATGAGGGTGGGGTCCCTAAGTAGCCTCAGGATGGGACTGGTCAGCAGAAAGGCCAAGTGATTAGAAAGGTGGAACTCTTCGGGCCACCCATTGACCTCTAGAAGTAGGAAGGGCAGAGGGCTGAAGAGTAAGCTCTATAAAAACAACAGATTTGATGAGCTTCTAGAATGGCTACTACATTCCTGTGTTGGGAAAGGGATGCACCCCAGACCCATGGGGACTAAAGCTCCTGTGCTTGGGACCCTTTCAGACCCCACCCTATGTTGTTGCAGTTTAGTCTCTAAGTTATGTCCAACCCCACGGACTGCAGCATGCTAGGCTTCCCTGTCCTTCACTCTGTCCTGGAGTTTGCTCAAATTCATGTTCATTGAACTGGTGATGCTATCTAACCATCTCAGCCACCCCCTGCTCCTCTTGTCTATCCTATGTATCTCTTCATTTAGGTGTTCACCTGTATCCCTTATAACATCCTTTTAATAAACTGGTAAACATAAGGAAACATTTCTGTGTATTGCGTGAGCCACTCTAGCAAATTAATTGAACCAGAGGAAGGGATCCAACTCATAGCTCATTAGTCAGTGCTGCAGTGGTAAAGAATCTGCCTGTCAATGCAGGAGACGCAAGAGACTCATTCAATCCCTGGGTTGGGAAGATCCCCTGGAGGAGGAAATGGTGACCTGCTCCAATATTCTTGCCTGGAAAATTCCATGAACAGAGGAGCCTGGTGAGCTACAGTTGATGGGGTTGCAAAGAGGTGGACATAACTGAGGGACTGAGCACAACGGGTCAGAAGCACAGGTGACAGTCCTGACTTGTGATTGACATCTGAAGTGGGGGCAGTCATGGGGGGTTAATATGTGAAGTCTGATGCTGTATGCAGGTAGATAGTGTCAGAAGTGATTTAAATTGTAGGATGTCCCCTGAGAATTGAAATACTGCTTTGTGGTGTTGAAAAACATCCCAGAATCCCCCAAATCATCAGTGTAATTATTCTGTTAAGATGCCATCAAAGATGAGACTATAATAATACTCAAATATTCTGTAATCATGCCTAGCACATTGAATTTTGCCATCTTATTTTTCTCACTGAAGGTACTGCCTTTTTGAGTTTTCTCCTTCTTATAATTACATATTTACACACACACACAAAATACATAGTCAATATAAAGATATTATCATTGTTTCTGTAGATATAGGAGATATCTATAAAAGATATATTTCAACTTTTTACACTGCTTTCAGAAATCCCAGTTTTTCTATTTAATTTCACATCATTTCTGTACATTTACAGCATTTTATTCATAGTTCTTATGACATCTTGGACATTTTAACTTTTGAACTCAAGTCACAGTAAGACGTAAGCCCACTGAAGATAGTGATTATGTTTATTCATACATTTATCCTTGCAATGCCTTGCCAATAGTAAATGGTCATAAACACTTACAAATTAGGCAGTAGGTTGACTGTACAAGCTTTCAGTCAGATCAGTAGGGGTCTGCCCCATAAGAATTAATGACAAAAATATAAGGACAACAGACTACTATGAGAGTCTAAACATACAAACAGACAATGGCCAGACCATATATAACTATAACATTTTCACCTACCACTTGCAGCAACCTGCTCAGGAAACCAACCCCCTAATCCACAATAAACCACCCTTGAGCCAGCTTGCTACAGACTAGACTTGCAGAAAGCTGTCTTTTGCTATCTCCAGCGACAATGGCAGAAAATAAACAATAACTTCTCTAGCAATCAGCCCAAAAGAGCCAGGACTTGACTAATAACTGACAACTACACTAATCTTGGTGCCCGCTTCCAATCTAGAACCAACCAGACAAAGCTGGACAAACAGACTTAAGCAATCACAGGGAAAATCCTGCTTTAGATGGAAGACTTGCTTTTGTTGGCCTACCTACATCTTGTTCAGGCCACCAGGGTGCCCCTGAAGGCCTTCCTACTCCTCTGTAAAACAAAAGGCTGACTTCTATAGCAAGTTCAGAATAAACAGCCTTTGCTTTTCTCATTTGGCTGGTCTTTGTTTATTTCCACAGTTGTATAAGAATTCATTGGAATTATCCTAAAGATGAAATAATAATTTGTATATGCTGGGATCTCAAGAAGCCAGAAATGGCCAAAGGAGAGATTTGTCACAGACTGCAGGCCGTACCTGACAACAGACTTAATCCAGCTGAAAGATAACTGATGTCCACAGCCAGGAGAACAGATGCCCTGCCAGTGTCCTTGGGGTCAGTTCAGAAGAGTGGGTCACCTGGGTGACAGAGTTGCCACCTGCAGCTGCATTGCACAACACTGCACCCTTTGCTCACTGCAAAATCACTCTAAACAATATTGCTTGGAACATTAGGTTGTCACAAGTCCATCAAAAGTCTCATTCTGACAACTCAGCTGCCCAGTTCGGGTCGAATAACTTGAACATCTAAGGGTTTAGTGTCTCCTCTCTCTTCCTAATAAGCATGCTCATAATAAGCAATGTGCAATTTTCTGTAAACTTGAAACCCTGCTGCTTCTGTGAAGTTATGGGCTACTTCAGTCTGGTTCACTTGATATGACTTCACTGAAAATACTACACAGAGAAACATATCATAGCTGAAAGTGAGTGGTGTGATTCATAAAGTATTTTAAGTTTTGTATTAATTGCAAAATAAATACATAGTTACTGTAGAAAATCTAGAAAAAACAGGAATAAAAAGAAATCTAAAATCATTCATAATGGCACCATCCGGAGAAACGAATGTTTCCATTGACATAAATCCTAGTTTTTTTCCTTTGTGTATGCCAGTGGAGGGTGGGGTTCACTTGAATGGGATGAACAAGTAGCTTTGTTTGTTTCTCTAAAGTATGGCTTACTGTGAAGATCAAGACTGAGATCAAGGCATTCTTTCAAGGCACTTCCTTACATGTCCAAGGGCGGAGGGGAGCCTCCTGCATGACAGCCGAACCATCCATGCTTCCCTGACTCTGTCAGCCCACTCTGTCCTGTACAATCTGTTCCCTCTGGCTACAGCAGTCTCCCCTGGCCTCATCCAACAGAGCATTACTACTCATCCTTCAACACCCAGCTCTGACCCTGCACCTCTGTTACCCCTTCCCTCGCCCTGGCAGTGGGCCTGAGTGTTCTCAGACCTGGACTCTCAGCCTACTGTGGCATTTCCACTAGGGTAGCTGGTGGAGTGTTTCCAGTGTGTTGGGCTTGTGCACACCTGTAAACTGGATACTGAGGAAGAGTCAGGACAAGGATTTTCTACTTTAGGGGACAATGAAGAGGACTGGAGTGTGAACAGGGCCTGCACTGTATGGGTTGAATTCTGCCTCCACTGCTTACCAGTGGTGACCTTGGGCATGATTCTTACTCTCTGTATGCCATGGTTTTTGTATTTATTTTGGGCCACGCCACACACATGTGGGATCCTAGTTCCCTGACCAGAGATCCCTGCATTGGAAGTGCAGAGTCTTAACCATTGGACCACTAGGGAAGGACTGGTATGTTCATTTTAAGTCAGAGTTGATAATGATAGTTACCTCATAGGGTTGTAATAAGGATTAAATTAATATATGAAAAACATTTTAAAAAGAGCTCAGTACATGCTAAGTACCACATAATGGTTTGAGATCATAAAGTTATGAATAAGAACCCAAGTATCTCCATACTGCTTACAGCTCTCACAATCCTCTTTTACTCAGCAATGAGGAATTTAAGACATGTACTAGCTCTTAGTTTTCTCTCTACTCAGTGAACATATATTTGGTCTAGGATTCCTCTGATTATGGTAGAACACAGGCACTCAGCTTTTGTGTGAAACCAGGTTTGGATCACGATGCTCCACGAGTAAATGAAAACGCTTCTACTAGAGGTTACCTGCACCAATTTGCCCTCCCCACGTGGAACACATTCAGTAACCATTGCAGAGTAAAACACTGATGCCTTTCTGGTGCATTCTGAACCCCCATCCTCCCTATCCCCACTCCCAGCTCACTTCCAAGAAGCAAGCTTTGTTGGAGAGCCAATCTACTTCAGGGCAAGGGAGACTCCTGCCAGTGCAATATTTTCTGAGTCACTTCAGTCTAACCAGATGGAAGCAGCCCCAAACTTCACAGAAGCTGGGTTTAAAGTTTACACATAAATTATAAATTACTTATCAGAAGTCTGCTTCCAAAGGAAGGGGGAGAAATGGAATCTCCCAAGGTTCAAATTATTCAGCTGGAAACAAACAGTGACACTACAAGAGGCTAGATAACTTGGACATGGTTCCTAGACTCTGATGCTCTCAAAGAACATTTTAGAGTATATAGTAAAAGGGCTGACCTAAACATTTTGTGACTTTGAAAGACTCAGGAAGAAATTTATTTGTTAAAATACTCACTGATGACTTGCTTTAAAAACATATAACTATACTACACATCCAATGAATCAGGATTCTGATTTCCTAAAGTTGAAATAGATAAGGCTTCCAGCCATCCCCAGGTATCAATCAGTTCAAGCGGACAAAAAGTTCATATTTTCTTTTATAAACAAGGTCCCTTCCATCAGGGGAAATGGTTCAGATTTGAAACCAATAAAGGGAGCAGCCCTCAGCACAGCCTGAATTATAGCATTAGTCAGCTGGGGGCTGGACCTGCTTTATAACTCAAGTTGTATACTTGAAAACAAAATAAAGCCTACTTTCCACATATCTTTTCTGTCCCCAGACCTAAAGCAAACCAATTGTCTTCTCTTCCCTTGACCTCAGAAGACATAGCATTATTATGATTCAAAACCAGGAGAATACTTTCCTGTTTATTAAAAAAAAAAAAATTTCAGCTCTGCCTCCCCACTTGAATTTTGTGCGTGTTGTGTGAATTCTTGCTCAGTCATAGATGTCAAATAATCTTGAGACCATTAAAATATTTTAAAATATAAAATAAAATTCTAAGAGAGTCTATGGGTAAATTAAGATTTCTTAAAAATCATTCAGACTTTAAATGGTGCCCTTCAGTGGGTATAAATAATAAAATTTGGATCTGAGATGGAACAATTGGAAGCTACTGTGATGTAAATAACCTTGGGGTAGGAGGCCAGATGTCTGGGTCTCCCATTTTTGTCACTCTCCTATTTCAAGACTGTAGGCAGTCTTTTCTCCCTTCTGAGTACCCCGATCTGCAGAGAAGTGGGGACATCTTCCAAGCCAAAGGATGGGAGAATCATACCTGGACAGGTGCCTGGCGAGTTGGGAATCCTCCGCACTTGCTGGTGCATTGCCTTCCCCACCCCGACCCCTGCCCCTGCCCCAGGAAGTTTGCTGGCTCCTTGAGGAGCGCTGAGACAGAGAACTATTCCAGGGAGCCGAATATATTGCACCCTCTCCCGCCCCGTGCGGTAGGTACCCAGCGCTGTTTTAGCTTAATAAACATTCTCCCTCCTGAGCAATCCTGACCCACAGATGGACTTTCAGAGACCACAGAAAACAAACAGGCCAGAGCAAATGGAGTCTCCCGGTTACTTACAGACAGGGTCATCCATTTTCAAGGGTCTCTTCAGGCGGATGCTGGCAGGGATGGTCTTCTCGATCAGTTCATCAACGCTCTAAAATTAAAATTCAAGCTCGTGAACACTGAAGGCAGAGGAAAGAGCTTCTGAGCTAAAAGTCACCTCTGTATTTTGCATATACAAAGGCTTGTGGGGACTTCACTTAAATGGTCTAATTTTTAAAAAGAGTTTCTTCTTAAAAAGGACAACTTTAACAAACCAAAAATCACTCGGAGCGGGGTAAAATAATTAGGGTAGTAATTCGGCCACTCTGGCTTGGATTTCAGTGGGCAATCGGAGATAATTGGATAAATCGGGAGGTCCTTCTCTTGCGAAGTTAGAGCTCATCAGCAGGGCCTAACTAGGTTGTAAAATACACGATTTCGAGGCGCGAAGAGCTGGTGGAGGAGAAAGTAATCTGGTGGGAGAAGTCTGGGGAACGCGGACTGAGCACGCGCGCTGTCTTCCACACCAGAGCCCCGGACCAGGGTGCAGGTCCCAAGCGAAGCGAAGCGGGGCTCCTGGTGGGGGCCAGGAGGCCGTGAGGGCAGAAGGCGGGGCGGGGGTGAGGCCTGGCAGAGCCGGGTTGGGGTCCTTACCGCCAGCCCCAGGGCCTGTAGCATCTCCTTCTGGTCTTTGTCCCCGGGGCCGATATGTCTCCGAGCGAAGTCGTCGTGTCTGGGGAGGAGGCGCTCGAGGAGGCGCGAGGCCCCGGCCCCGCCGCTATCCCCGCCGCCGCTACTTCTGTCACGGCCCCTCGGCGCCCACCGGGGGCCAGCTCCTCCAGCCAGGCGGCGGCCGCCCCCGACTCCGCAACCCAGACGCAGCCCCCAGGCCCTGGCGCACGTCTGCATGGTGGTCGTCACCGTCCCCTGCCTGGGCCCGCGAGGCTCAGCCGGGCTTTCTGCTCTTTTTCTGGTCGTAGTCCCCTGGGTGGCGGCTGCTCCCAGGTGTCTGGAGCCCCTTCCCGAAGGATGACCGAAGGGACAGATGGATGTTCAGAGGCAATGAATGGGTGCCGCGCCGATTCCGGACAGGCGCGCAAACTTGTTACTCCTCTCGAAGCACCTGCTTCGCACACTTTAAGCGTCGTTCTGGGGGTGGGCAGTGGGATAGGCCCAGTGAACGCACGGCCAATGGGAGTGAACGGAAGGGCGGGGCAGGGTCTGCCCTGCCCCGCCCCCTTTCCCTACCCCCTCCTCAGGCCCTCCGCGGGCCCCTGCTGCTCTTCTCGCAGAGCCTTCCATCCTCAATTACCCCTGCTCCATCTCTAGTGGGTGCAGGGACCGAGAGCTCCCTGCGCTCGGTGCCAGAGGCCACAGGCGAAGTGCCTGGGGGATTCAGCTGAAATGGAAGGTGATTCCGACAGGGAGGCCAAACTCATAGAGTTGGTTAGTCTGTTAATTTTAGGGTATCTCCCTGTCATACCTCGTGGAAACCAATATGCGCAGATGAGAGTTCTTATATAGTTGTAGGATCATGAACAAGTTATCCAACCTCTGAGCTTCGGTCTCCGCATCTAACAGAGCTGGATAGTATTTAAAAAGAGATCGTACATTGAAACTACAACCATAACACTAGCCTTGAACTCTTCTCTTTCCCCCTTTCCCGCCCTGCTCCCTCCCACCGCGGCGGGGCGGGGGGCGCTGTGTGTTTCTGTGTGATATAAAAAATGCAAAAAATACAAAGGTATACATTTTGCACTGTCACCTTAGTTGAAAAATTATTTATACCTGGATATTTTGGAAATCTAATCTCTCTAGCTATCTCTTGAGATTTTTACCAGAATGAGCTTTCAGAATTCCAACTCTAATAGGGGGAAGAGTGAAGGACAGAACATTAGGTGTACTAAGATTAGGGAAAAACAGAACCTGTCCTCTTTCTCCTCTAAGCTTCCTCTTTCAGTCTTATTCTGCACAACCTGGGTTCTGTAACTCACAGGCGCAGAGAGTAGGCAGAGAGGCAGGAAACTAGAAATCAGAAAACTGTAGGCAAAATGTGTGTGTGGCAGGCAGGGTAGGGGGTGAGTGATGAACTAGGAAGGCCTGGCTGAATATCTCTGAAGTTTTTCACTAGTTTGGAATTGAAATTACAGCCTTCATAAAAGTTGGGAGATATCCTTGGTGCTAGTTGCTATGGGATAAGACAGAAGCAGTGTGCATTTATTCCCCACTCCTGACTATTCTCTATGGATCATAGGGGCTGGAAGCGAGAGAACTATAATTCCCAGATTGGCTCCAGGCTTCTAGATGTTAGTCTTCTGTCAACAAGATACACTTGTGTGAGAATTGGAAAATAGAATAAAAGTAGAAACCATTTTCTTGTTTTTCTGACAGCAGCAGAGAGATGTATGGATGGCAGCAGACATGAAGTGATTTCTTACCAGCCATCCACATTTGTGCAGCAAGGCAGCTGTGTTAACCAATGGAAAAGTGAA
Organism: Bos taurus; assembly: GCF_002263795.3. Taxonomy (NCBI): domain Eukaryota; kingdom Metazoa; phylum Chordata; class Mammalia; order Artiodactyla; family Bovidae; genus Bos; species Bos taurus. The sequence continues at coordinate 38,218,574 of NC_037335.1, read as the reverse complement.
AGTAAAGTGACTCTTTGCGACCCCATGGACTGTAGCCTACCAGGCTCCTCCATCCATGGGATTTTCCAGGTAATAGTACTGGAGTGGATTGCCATTTCCAGCAGATCTTCTGGACCCAGGGATGGAACCCAGGTCTCCCGCATTGTAGACAGACGCTTTACCATCTGAGCCACCAGGGAAGCCAATGGGAACATTCTGTGATTTTCCAACCTACGAAGCAGCAGAAGTTTCTCGCTGTCCTGGACTAGAGCTTCAGTGGTTGACCTGAAGATAATGGTGTTCTATCTACCCTGTCTCTTGCTTTTCCAGTCCTTCCAGTGATTCTATATCCACCTATTCCTGATACTTTAAGCCAGGTATTGCTTGAAATATTTTGAGTGTTTTGTTTGTTTTCCTAAATAAACTTTAACAAAGACTATAACTGAGCCCAAAAGTAGTTTTAAGATAGTAATCTTAAAGCTTAGAGGGATTAGCTATTTGGCTGAATTCTATTTGAAGTCAATGATAAAGTTATCACTACTGGAGAATGAGATCATGATAGTCTTAGGCAGAAATGGAAAGTTATTTAAATTATCAGTCTGGGGCTTCCCTGGTGGTGCTTTGATAAAAGAATCTGCCTGCCAATGCAGGAGACATGGGTTTCATGCCTGATCCAGGAAGATCCCACATGCTGCAAAGCAGCTGAGCCCCTGTGCCACAACTATTGAGGCAGCGCTCTAGAGCCCTGGAATCAAAACTACTGAAGCTTGAGTGCCCTAGAGCCCATGCTCTGCAACTAGAGAAGCCACTGCAATGAGAAGCCCACACATCACAACCAGAGAGTAGGCCCTCCCTGCTGAAACTAGAGAAAAGCCCGCACAGCGATGAAGAGCCAGCATAGCCAAAAATAAAATAAATAAATTAAAAAAATATATATCAGTGGGGAATAAATTTCCTATTGAAGACAAGTCTTTGCTAGACCAAATAGTTGCTAGGTTAGACCCTTCCAGTGGGAATGATTTAACAAGGACTATAGAGAGGGATAGCTGCTTCTGAATGCCATGGAGAGTCTATCCAGCAAAATGACAGATCAGGGACTTCCCTGGCAGTTCCAGTGGTTAAGACTTCGCTTTCCAATGCAGAGGGTGCAGGTTCAATCCCTAGACAGGGAGCTAGGATCATACCAAAAACAAAACCAAAAAACAGAAGCAATATTGTAACAAATTCAATGAAGACTTTAAAAAATTGTTTTTAATTTAAAAAAATGAAATGACTTCTCAGAGAACTAGAGAATTTCAAGCTCTATAACTTCTGTAGCTTCAGGGAGAAAGTGAGTGAAGTTGCTCAGTTGTGTCCAACTCTTTGCAACCCCGTGGACTGTAGCCTACCAGGCTCCTCCATCCATGACATTCTCCAGGCAAGAGTACTGGAGTGGGTTGCCATTTCCTTCTCCAGGGGATCTTCCTGACCCAGGGATCAAACCCAGGTCTCCCGTGTTGCAGGCAGACGCTTTACCCTCTGAGCCACCACAAATCAGACTCACTGTTTGATCCTCCTGATTACCAAATTATCATAAAAGTTGAATTCACAGCTTTATTAGGGCTCATATGTGAAAGCTTGGGATTAATTTAAAATCCCAAGACTTGGAATGGGGACATCGTGGTAATTTGGATTGAATTTGATTATCTTAAACCCTCAAATCCCACTGAGTCCCCTTTGCAACCTGAAACACTCCCTTCTCCCCTCTTTGAGATGCTGGCGATTCCTTGCCTCCCTTCCCTTCCCTTGCTTGAAGATTCTGTAATGGCTTCACTAAAAAATCAACCTTACAGAGGTATGCCAATGCTTCTTTACCTCTAGATCCACAGGGAAAGTCAGATTGCAACATACTCTAGGAAGGTGAGTAAGATGTCTGACACCAGAGGAGACACTTACGCAGGGAAACAGTTGTAAGACATTGCTAAAGTACATTAGTGTTGGAGGATTTCTCTGTAGGGGTGAGTTCTAGACCAAGGAAGAAGGAATATAAAATCGAAATTATTCGTGTGTTTGCAGCACTAGATATTCTGAGTTTAGTGTATTAATTCAATCAGTTAGGAGTGGCTCTAAGGGTCTGCTGAGTTCGTTGACTAAAACCAGGCTCAAATTATTATTGTTGTTGTTTAGTCGATAAGTCATGTCCAACTCTTTTGCAACCCCGGGGATGGTAGCACTCAACGCTCCTCTGTCCATGGGATTTCCCAGGCAAGAATACTGGACTGGGTTGCCATTTTCTTCTCCAAGGGATCTTCCTGACCCAAGGATCGAACCTGAGTCTCCTGCATTAGTAGGCAGGTTTTTTGTTGTTGTTTTTTTTTCACCATTGAGCCACCAAGGAACTCAGTTATGGCCTTCATTAAATTACATTAAGATACTAGAACTTTCTTGGCTTAATAGAAAAGAAAGGATCCAAAGACATTAGAAGAGGGAATTCCCTGGTGGTCCTGTAATTAGGACACTATGCTTTCACTGCTGAGGACCTAGGTTCATTCCCTGGTTGGGGAATTAAGATCCCACAAGTTTCATGCCCAAAAAAGAAAAACTGGATAACTACGTGTAAAAGAATGAAATTAGAATACTCCCTAACACCATACACAAAAATACCGCCCCCCCAAAAAGAAATAAACCCAAATGAATCTAAATGTGAGGCTAGTTGCTATAAAACTCTAAAAGGAAAATATAGGCAGAACATTCTTTGACATAAATTGTAGCAAGATCTTTTTTGACTCATTTCCTATAGTAATGAAAATAAAAACAAAGATAAACAAATGGGACCTAATTAAACTTAAGAACTTTTGCACAGCAAAGGAAACCATAAACAAGATGAAAAGACAACCCGTAGAATGTGAGAAAATATTTGCAAATGAAGCAGCAGACAAGGGATTAACCTACGAAATATACAAACAACTCATGCAGCTCAAAAAAAAAAAACACACAGTCAAAAAAATGGGCAGAAGACCTAACTACACATTTCTCTGAAGAGGACATACAGATGGCTAAGAAGCACCTGAGAAGATGCTCAATATTACTAATTATTATTGTTCAGTCACTAAGTCATGTCTGACTCTGCGACCCCATGGACTGCAGCATGCTAACAACCTTCCTGTTCTTCACTATCTCCCAGAGTTTGCTCAAACTCCATTGTCGGTGATGCCATCCAACCATCTCATCCTCTGTCATCCCCTTCTCCCCTTGCCCTCAATCTTTCCCAGCATCAAGGTCTTTTCCAATGAGTCAGTTCTTCACATCAGGTGGCCAAAGTATTGGAACTTCAGCTTCAGCATCAGTCCTTCCAATGAATACTCAGGTTGATTTCCTTTAGGATTGACTAGTCTGATCTCCTTGATGTCCAAGGGACTCTCAAGAGTCTTCTCCAACACCACAGTTCAAAAGCATCAATTCTTCAGCACTCAACTTTCTTTAGAGTTCAACTCTCACATCCATACATGACTACTGGAAAAACCATAGCTTTGACTAGATGGACCTTTGTCAGCAAAGTAACATTTAAGCTTTTTAATATGCTATCTAGGTTTGTCATAGCTTTTCTTCCAAACAGCAAGTGTGTTTTAATTTCATGGCTGCAGTCACCATCTTCAGTGATTTTGGAGCCCCCCAAAATAAAGTCTGCCACTGTTGCCACTGTTTCCCCATCTATTTGCCATGAAGTTATGGTACTGAATGCCAAGATCTTGGTTTTTTGAATGTTGAGTTTTAAGCCAGCTTTTTACTCTCCTCTTTCACCTTCATCAAGAGGCTCTTTAGTTCTTCTTTGCTTTTGGCCATAAGGGTGGTGTCATCTGCACATCTGAGGTTATTGATATTTCTCCTGGCAATCTTGATTCCAGCTTGTGATTCATCCAGCCTGGCATTTCACATGATATACTCTGCATATAAATTAAATAAGCAGGATGATAGTATATAGCCTTGACATATTCCTTTCCCAATTTGGAACCAGTCCATTGTTCTGTGTCTGGTTCTAACTGTTGCTTCTTCGACTGCACCCTGGTTTCTCAGGAGACAGGTAAAGTGGTCTGGTATTCCCATCTCTTAGAGAAATACAAATCAAAACTACAATGACGTATCACCCCACACTGGTCAGAATAGCCATCATTTAAGAAAAAAAATCTGCAAACAATAAATGCTGGAGAGGGTATGGAGAATTGGGAACTCTCTTGCACTGTTGATTGGACTGTAAATTGATACATCCACTATGGAGAACAGAATGTAGGTTCCTTAAAAAACTAAAACTAGAACTACCATATGACCCAGCAATCCCACTGCTTGTCATACACCTGGAGAAAACCATAATTCCAATATACATACACCCCAATGTTTATTGCAGCAATATTTACTGTAATAGCCCAGGCTTCAAAGCACCCTAAATATCCATCAACAGAGGCATGCATAAAGAAGATGTGGTACATATATACAATGGAAAATTACTTGGTCATTAAAAGGACCAAAACTGTGCCATTTGCAGAGACATGGATGTACCTAGAGACTGTCATATAGAGTAAAGTAATCAGAGAGAGAAAAACCTCATATATTAATGCATACATGTGGAATCTGGAAGAATGGTACAGATGAACTTATTTGCAAAGCAGAGACAAAGATGTAGAGAACAAATGTATGGACCTAATATGGAGAAGGGAAAGGGAGGGAGGGTGGGATGATGAACACTGCTCCTAGTATGTGCATGTTATATTATTTAGACCACAAATTCTGGTAATCAATTTAAAGAGAAAAAAAAAGTGTTCTGAGAGATATGACAAGGGCCCTAATTTAGATAGACAATGCAAGGAAGGATTTGCTGAGGAAGTGATATGTAAACTGAAATCTGAATATCAAATCAGATGACAAGTAGAGGGAAAGGCATTTTCCAGGCAAAGAGAGAATGGCATGGACAAAAGTTCAAAAGTTGAAAGAACAGCCATAAATAAGCAGCTAAAAGACTGATATGCCTGGAGCATAGTGAGGGTCGGGAGCAAGACCAGGGAAGCTCATTTAAAATGGCAGGGAACTTCAAATGTTGATTTATAAACAAGTGATTTATTTAAGTCCTTTGGTTCACAGTGAGGGCAAAGAGTGGACTGTTAGATAATTTGTTTCAGTAGAAACAGGGCTAGAATACAAGTCTTCTGGTCCTAAGTCCTAGGTCCTCTCTGTTGGAGGAGGTGGCTTCGTCATTAAACTAGCATATCAAGTCTTGTCAAACCAGTCAAAACAAATCAAACCAGTCGATCCTAAAGGAAATTAATCCCAACTAGTCACTGGAAGGACTGATACTGAAGCTCCAATACTTTGGCCACCTGATGAGAAAAGCCAACTCATTAGAAAAGACCCTGATGCTGGGAAATACTGAAGGCAGGAAGAAAAGGGGACGACAGAGGATGAGATGGTTGGATGGCATCACTGACCCAATAGACATGCGTTTGAGCAAGCTCCGGGAGACGGTCAAGGACAGGAAAACCTGGGGTGCTGCAGTCCATGGGGTTGCAAAGAGCCTGACACAACCAAGTGACTGAACAACACCATCAAGTCTTGTAAATAGAAAAGATCTTTTAATCACTGCAGTGAATAGCTGAAGTTCCTACCTGAACTATTCTTCTGCTTCTGGTAAGAATATGATGGTTTTCTTTGGGAAAGCGTTTCCCCACATTATCAGGCCATGTATTTGGATGGGTTGACCCCACTTCGGGGCCACAGGTGTGGGTATGGGAGATGGGCCTTGCAAAGAGGAATAGTAAACGCCCCCAGCCACATTCATTAGTTTCCATTATCATGTTAGTTTATCAAGCTAAGGTAAGAGAATCAGCCCAGGACTCTGAGAGTTGGAGCTGCACATACAATAGGATTTGGCCTTGGAATACAGAATGAAGCAGGGCAGAGGCTAATAGAGTTTTGCCAAGAGAACGCACTGGTCATAGCAAACACCCTCCTCCAACAACACAAGAGAAGACTCTACACATGGACATCACCAGATGGTCAACACCGAAATCAGATTTATTATATTCTTTGCAGCCAAAGATGGAGAAGCTCTATACAGTCAGCAAAAAACAAGACTGGGAGCTGACTGTGGCTCAGATCATGAACTCCTTATTGCCAAATTCAGACTTAAATTGAAGAAAGTAGGGAAAACCACTAGACCATTCAGGTATGACCTAAATCAAATCCCTTATGATTATACAGTGGAAGTGAGAAATAGATTTAAGGGACTAGATCTGATAGATAGAGTGCCTGATGAACTATGGAATGAGATTCATGACATTGCAAAGGAGAGAGGGACCAAGACCATCCCCATGGAAAAGAAATGCAAAAAGCAAAATGGCTGTCTGGGGAGGCTTACAAAGAGCTGTGAAAAGAATAGAAGCAAAAAGCAAAGGAGAAAAGGAAAGATAAAAGCATCTGAATGCAGAATTCCAAAGAATAGCAAGGAGAGATAGGAAGCCTTCCTCAGTGATCAATGCAAAGAAATAGAGGAAAACAACATTTGGGAAAGACTATAGATCTCTTCAAGAAAATTGAGATACCAAGGGAACATTTCAGGCAAAGATGGGCTCGATAAAAGACAGAAATGGTAGAGACCTAACAGAAGCAAAAGATATTAAGAAGAGGTGGCAAGAATACACAGAAGAACTGTACAAAAAAGAGCTTCACGGCAAGATAATCACAATAGTGTGATCACTGACCTACAGCCAGACATCCTAAAATGCGAAGTCAAGTGGGCCTTAAAAAGCATCACTACAAACAAAGCTAGTGGAGGTGATGGAATTCCAGTTGAGCTATTCCAAATCCTGAAAGATGATGCTGTGAAAGTGCTGCACTCAATATGCCAGCAACTTTGGAAAATTCAGCAGTGGCCACAGGACTGGAAAAGGTCAGTTTTCATTCCAATCCCAAAGAAAGGCAATGCCAAAGAATGCTCAAACTACCACACAATTGCACTCATCTCACACACTAGTAAAGTAATGCTCAAAATTCTCCAAGCCAGGCTTTAGCAATACATGAACTGCGAACTTCCAGATGTTCAAGCTGGTTTTAGAAAAGGCAGAGGAACCAGAGATCAAATTGCCAACATCTGCTGGATCATGGAAAAAGCAAGAGAGTTCCAGAAAAACATCTATTTCTGCTTTATTGACTATGCCAAAGCCTTTGACTGTGTGGATCACAATAAACTGTGGAAAATTCTTCAAGAGATGGGAATACCAGACCACCTGACTTGCCTCTTGAGAAACCTATATGCAGGTCAGGAAGCAACAGTTAGAACTGGACATGGAACAACAGACTGGTTCCAAATAGGAAAAGGAGTACGTCAAGGCTGTATATCGTCACCCTGCTTATTTAACTTATATGCAGAGTACATCATGAGAAATGCTGGGCTGGAGGAAGCACAAGCTGGAATCAAGATTGCCGGGAGAAATATCAATAACCTCAGATATGCAGATATTCAGACTGAGCGACTGAACTGAACTGAACTGCATTTATTCTGCTTTGTGGTTTCTATGGATTTGAGAGAAAAGTATAATGTGGTGGATGAAAGGAGGAAAAGAAACATTTTAGAGCATTTCCCCAGATGCTTCTCTGTAAACCCCTCAAGCCCAAGCAGTGCACTCCTTTTCTATTTCTACATGGATGCTCTCAGGTGACCATGACGGTCCAGGTTCCCACATTATGTCATTAGAACTGGATATTTCCTTTTATTTGTTCATTTCTGTATGATTAAGCCATTTTGGAGGAGGTTGCTGTTTCATTTCAGTTCAGTTCAGTCGCTCAGTCGTGTCCGACTCTTTGCGACCCCATGAAGCACAGCATGCCAGGCCTCCCTGTCCATCACCAACTCCCAGACTTCACTCAGACTCACGTCCATAGAGTCGGTGATGCCATCCAGCCATCTCATCCTCTGTCGTCCCCTTCTCCTCTTGCCCCCAATCCCTCCCAGCATCCGAGTCTTTTCCAATGAGTCAACTCTTCGCATCAGGTGGCCAAAATACTGGAGTTTCAGCTTCAGCATCATTGCCTCCAAAGAAACCCCAGGGCTGATCTCCTTTAGAATGGACTGGTTGGATCTCCTTGCAGTCCAAGGGACTCTCAAGAGTCTTCTCCAACACCACAGTTCAAAAGCATCAATTCTTCAGCGCTCAGCCTTCTTCACAGTCCAACTCTCACATCCATACATGACCACTGGAAAAACCATAGCCTTGACTAGATGGACTTTGTTGGCAAAGTAATGTCTCTGCTTTTGAATATGCTGTCTAAGTTGGTCATAACTTTCCTTCCAAGGAGTAAGCGTCTTTTAATTTCATGGCTGTGATCACCATCTGCAGTGATTTTGGAGCCCAAAAAAATAAAGTCTGACACTGTTTCCACTGTTTCCCCATCTATTTCCCATGAAGTGATGGGACCGGATGCCATGATCTTCGTTTTCTGAATGTTGAGCTTTAAGCCAACTTTTTCACTCTCCCCTTTCACTTTCATCAAGAGGCTTTTTAGTTCCTCTTCACTTTCTGCCATAAGGGTGGTGTCATCTGAATATCTGAGGTTATTGATATTTCTCCCGGCAATCTTAATTCCAGCTTGTGTTTCTTCCAGTCCATCGTTTCTCATGATGTACTCTGCATATAAGTTAAATAAGCAGGGTGACAATATAGTGAAAGTGAAGTCTCTCAGTCATGCCCAACTCTTTGTGACCCCGTGGACTGTAGCCTACCAGGCTCCTCTGTCCATGGGATTCTCCAGGTGAGAATCCTGGAGTGGGTTGTCATTTCGTTTTCCAGGGGATCTTCCCGACCCAGGGTTTGAACCTGGGTCTCCCCCCAGGGACTCAACCTGGGTCTCCCACATTGCAGGCAGATGCTTTAACCTCTGAGCCACCAGAGAGACAGATGAGGTCGTAAGTGACAGGAAACCTGTGGAGTATTTCTTGTCATCTAAACAAGGTCTAGATAATGGCACTGTGAATGCTGACATTGTGGTATCAGGCTTAATGTTGTGCTGTGAAATCACAGGCTCTTTTACTTAAGATAGGATTAAGACATATTCATTCTACTGATAGATTCCCAGTAAGAGAGCCAAGCAGGCCTGGCTCACAGGATCCCAGGAGATGCTTGCTTTGTGTGCCGGCCCCACCCCCACCCCCGCCCCCACCACATGATGCTTTGTTGTCCGAGAGAAGCAGAAATGACAATGGATTTAGATGCAAAGTTAGCACCTGAATTTTCTTTCCTGGCTGACTAAAGGTGGGGTAGAGGAACAGAGGACAGAGGAATACTGGTGGCCCCTGTCCAAAAATAACCCTTCCCACTATATACCAATTAGAGATACATCTGTGTAAAGGAGTTTCTCCTTTAAAAGCAATTACTGCCATGCCAAGCCTCATTAACAACTCAGTGTGAATTCCTTTTAACAGAAAATCCACTCAGCTCTCAGCTGAGGTCCTGCAAGTGTCCAGAAGTGATTTTTCTGGACAGACTGCTGAAATTCCTCTTTATCATTACTACACAAGCCAGAACAGTGGGAATTTTATTTTTAATGATTATAAACAGCTATATAACAATGAACTTTTATGTTTGTATCAAATAACTAACTTTATTCATATGTATTTTATGTCTGCCTTTATAATAATGGAAATCTTTCTATGACAGGCTTTCCCTCAGCTACAACAATCTGCTTTCCTTTTCTCTAGGGTCTGATGTGAGGCCAGTCCATTTCAGAGTCAGAGGTGACTGACCCTCTGTGACCTCATGGACTATAGCCTGCCAGACTCTTCTGTCCCTGGGATTTCCTAGGCAAGAATACTGGAGTGGGTTGCCATTTCCTTCTCCAGGGTATCTTCTGGACCCCTAAGTAAAACATGGGAGAGGAGCAACAAAAAGGGTGGAGAATTCCTGGTTTTCATCAGTTTGTGACTCACGTAGCCACATGCCACTGCTGCACCATTCCCCATCCCTCCTCTTCCTGGGGAGAACAAGTAGGGCAGGATGATGTTTCTTCTAGTGGGACTCAGGTTTTTTTTTTTAAATTTTTTTATTTATTTGGCCATGCTGGGTCTTCGTAGCTTTGCAGAAGCTTTCTCTAGTTGTGGTGAGCAGGGCCTACTCTTTGTTGGAGCACAGGTTCTGGGTGCATGGGCTTCAGTAGTTGCAGCATGGGGTCTTGGGTAGTTGTGGCTTGAGGGAACTAGAACTCTGCCTCAGTAGTTCTGGAGTATGGGCTTAGCTGCTCTGCAGCATGTGGGATCTTCCTGGACCAGGGATCAAACCTGTGCCCCCTGCATTGGTAGGCGGATTCTTATCCACTGCGTCACCAGGAAAGTCCAGGGACTCTTTTTCTTTTGATTGAGATAAAGTTCACATAACATAAAATTAACCATTTTAAAGTGAACAACTCAGTGGCATTTAGTACAGTCACAATGTTTACAAATGCTACCACCAAGTAGATCCAAAACATGGTTATCACTTCAAAAGGAGAATCCATACCCTTGAAGCAGCTACTTTTCCTTCCCACCTCCCCTGCTTGAGGACATTATGTTAAGTGAAATAAGCCAGAGAAAGACAAATGCCATATAATCTCACTAATAAGGGGAATCTTCAAAAAACTGGACTCATAGATACAGAGAATAGATTGGTGGTTGCCACAAGTTGGGGTAGGGAAGTGGGAGAAATGGGTAAAGGCAGTCAAAAGACACAAACTTCCAGTTATAAAACAAGTAAGTCTTGGGGATATAATGTAAAGCATGGTGATGATAGTTAACAATATTGTATATTTAAAAACTTCTAAGAAAGTAGATCTTAAAAGTTCTCATCATAAGAAAAAAAAAGTATAATTATGTGTGGTGATAGATCTTAACTAGATTTATTGTGGTGATTGCTTCACAGTATGTACATATACCAAGTCATTATGTTGTACAATTAAAACTAATATAATGTACGTCATTACACCTCAATTTAAAAAAAAAGAAAATATGGAAATTGGATTAAGAAATTGAGTCATCATATATTTAAAGCCTTACCTAATAGATGAGTCAGCAGACTTGCTCTTAAATCTTATTGGTCAGACTCAGTCTCATGGCACTTCTGTATACTGGGAAGGCATTGCTTTTCCAGCCTCTGTGTTTGTAGAAAAGAAGAGAAGAGCTTTGAAACATCCTTACAGTCAAAATAAAAAGTACATAAGGTTATATTTAAATACTAATAATCCAATCATTTAAAAAGGAGACATTGACCCTGTAATAAAGTAAGTACATATAATTGAACCTAATATTAGTGTAGGGGGATTACGGTGGAAAAACACACTTCTGAAAATATTTAAATCTTTTCCTAAAACAAAAATAGTATTTGATATCATTAAGATATAAGGAAGACCCTTACAATTTGTAGGTAAGGGACAAGAGAAAAAGAATAAAAGGTTGCTCCCAAGTTTTGGGTCTAGAAAATGGGAGGATGTTGGCAGACATAATGGGAAAAGGGCTGTTCAGGGGAAAAGCGAGTTCAGGGGCTAGGAAGCTGACTTTGCCTTTATGTTTGAGGGGTGGCGGGGTACTCAAGAAAAGGACACAGCAGGTCAGTGATAATGTAGGATCAGAGGTCACATCTAGGGATCTGGACCTAAGAACCACCTACTTCAGGTGTGGGGGGATATATTAAAATATCATGTCCCAGTAAGCTCTCTGGGGAGATGTTTAACCAAACTGATCAGAACAAATCTTGAGGGTCACATTTGAGGAAAGAAAGCAAAGACTCTGAAGGAAGCAAGGAAAAGTCTTGAGAAAGAGAGAGGAGACATAGGTTGGCCTAGTCTTGGAGACCATAGAGGAAAAAACATTAGACACATCAGGGGTACTGTGCTCAGATGCCCCAGGGAGGTCAGGGGAGAGGGAACCGGAGAAAGATCCACTGGAGCTGGCACAGAGGAGACCCCTCTGCTGAGAGGCAGTTACCCCATGTTGAGAGCCTGTCTTTGCAGGGCTGAAGTTGGGAGGTACGTGGGAAGGTACGCCACAGATTCCAATCATCTGCTGGAGATGTTTGATGATAAAGGGGAGGAAAAATCCCAGGGTGGCTTGAGGGAACAGTGACAGAGAAAGTTTTAAAAGTCAGCTGACTTTGACCCTTCTGGCACTGAATGACACATTCACATGGGTTTCCCTGGCCACTGCTGACCTCAGTGGTGCAATCCAGCACTCTCTGTTCAGAGTTTTACACCAACAGGTATCATAGAGTCAATTCCAAAGTCCACTTGGTGGTCAGCTTAGCTTGTGAAAAGAGCAAATAAATCATGGGTCATTTTCTTTTTTTCCCTCAAATCTCAGTGTCTCCAGAGAAAATGACCAGAGATAGTACATAGAATCTCCTCTATCCATTTTGAAAAGCAAGTACAATGGATATAAAGATACTATATTGGGAGATTAACAGCTCATCCATAGGTCTGAAGAAGTTAGAGCCCATACAAATACAGTCCTCAGAAAAAAAAAAGGGAGGGGGTGGGTACTGGAGACTGGGACTGGCTATGGTGGTGGTGGTGCTTCCCGAGGAGGGGACTTGGAGAACCTGTGGGATGAGAAGGGTCAGGGGTCAGTTCACAGTTCAGGGGGTGACATAAGAATGGGAGTGCAGAGCCTTCAGGAGATTGGAATCTGAGAGGTTCAGCTGTTTAGCAATAGCCACTGTGGGGTGGGGAGAGGATCTTTCACCACCAGCAGCCAGAGCTTGACCTCAATTAACTTTTTTTTTAAGGCTATTAGCAGGCAGAAGTTCTAGCAAGCAGTAACTCCAAAGAAAGGCCCAGTCACTTAGATTTGAGGATAAACTCCAATAATGTAAGGAATCAGCGAGGCCATAGAGGCACTAGGGGAACAAACAAATCGACTTAGAACCTAAGGTAGTTTGGGTGTCATGGTCATTGAATGATACAGAGTGCCTGTTACTAAAACTCCAGTTAGAATCCCAACTACTAAAACCAGGGAATAAGATCCAGGTAAATCACCACCCATACCCACCCTAGGTTGAGCAGAAAACTAACCTGCTAAGTATTTTCCCAGTTTAGAGACCAGAGTAGTGAATTACTCCAGAATCTGGGCTAGGTCAAGGCCTACAGCAGGGGATGAAGTGAGAGGGACTTGGGGCCAGAACCAGGTCAAACATTGCCAAAGCTCTGTGACCAGTTCAGCTATGGCCATTGACTCTGACAGTGTTTTCCAATACTATCAAGCAATTCTCCAATCCTCAGGGGATACCAACTGAATGTCCTACAATTTAATTCTGGTAGTATCTACCTGAAGATAGCATCATATCCCACAAGTTAAGGGCTCAGCCCCACAACACTGCCTCCACTTCAGATGCCAACTGCAAGTCCAGGTTATCTATCTCCTGTGTTTCTGACTGACCAGCTATATGGTGAAGGTTCCCATGACCCCCTCCTCGAGTTCAATTAGTTTGCTGCTGCTGCTGCTGCTGCTGCTAAGTCACATCAGTCATGTCTGACTCTGTGCAACCCCATAGACAGCAGCCCACCAGGCTTCCCAGTCCCCGGGATTCTCCAGGCAAGAACACTGGAGTGGGTTGCCATTTTTTTCTCTATTGTGTATTATTTCTCATTGTGTATTATAATTCACAATGTGTGTGTGTGTGTTCATTGTTCAGTTTTGTCTGACTCTTTGTGACCACAGGGACCTCAGCTTGTCAGGCTCTGTCTGTGGGATTTTTTCCCAGCAAGAATACTGAAGTATTCTACTCTAGTAGGTTGCCATTTCCTACTCCAGGGGATATTCCCAACTCAGGGACTGAACCCATGTCTCTCAAGTCCCCTGCATTGCAGGCAAATTCTTTGCCCCTAAGCCACCAGGGAAAACCATAATTCATAACAGAAAGGGTTAAAAAAAATAAAGACTTTCTAGATGACTCCACATACGTGAATTGGTGAAAATGCCAGAGTTTTCACGGTGGTTTTCAAAGCCCTATAAATCTGACTTCCTATTTCATCTGTTACCACCTTTACCACTTCTCCTTCCCCCATTCCACTCCATTCCACCTGCACAAGTTTCTTTGATGTTCTTTGAACATGCCCGAAATGCTGCTATGACAGGGTCTTTCTATTGCTCTCTTTCCTTCAGTACTTTTCTCAAGAGGCACCTTCACAGGGAAAACAGTTTAATACTACATCCTTTCCCCATATACCCTCTTCTCTGTAATTGCTTTCTTACTTATTTGTAGCATTTACCAACTTTCCATGTAATATTATACAATTTTTTAAACTTGTCAGTCTCTTAACAAATGTAAGGCAGGGATACAGCTGGGGATTTGGGCATGTTTCAGTATCTGCAGTAACCTCAGTGCCTAGAGAAGTATCTGGTGAATAGTGGGTGCCTGAAAGACTTTTGAGATAGGGATGAATGAATGAATTTCAGTCTAGACAATCAGCCAGTCAGTTCAGTCACTCAGTCATGTCCGACTATTTTCAATACCATGGACTACAGCACGCTAGGCTTCCCTGTCCATCACAATTCCCAGAGCTTGCTCAAACTCATGTCCATCCAGTTGGTGATACCATCCAACCATCTCATCCTCTGTCATCCCCTTCTCCTCCTGCCTTCCGTCTTTCCCAGCATCAGGGGCTTTTCCAATGAGTCAGCTCTTCACATCAGGTGGCCAAAGTATTGGAACTTCAGCTTCAACATCAGTCCTTTCAATGAATATTCAGGACTGATTTTCTTTAGGATTGACTGGTTTGATGTCCTTGCAGTCCAAGGGACTTTCAAGAGTCTTCTCCAATACCACAGTTCAAAAGCATCAATTCTTTGGTGCTCAAGTTTCTTTACAGTCCAACTCTCACATCCATATATGACTACTGGAAAAACCATAGCTTTGACTAGATGGACCTTTGTCGGCAAAGTAATATTTCTGCTTTTAATATGTTGTCTAGGTTGGTCATAGGAGAAGGCAATGGCACCCCATTCCAGTACTTTTGCCTGGAAAATCCCATGGATGGAGGAGCCTGGTAGACTTCTGTCCATGGGGTTGCTAAGAGTCGGGAACGACTAAGTGACCTCACTTTGATTTTTCACTTTCATGCATTGGAGAAGGAAATGGCAACCCGCTCCAGTGTTCTTGCCTGGAGAATCCCAGGGACGGTGGAGCCTGATGGGCTGCCGTCTATGGGGTCGCTCAGAGTCGAACATGACTGAAGCGACTTAGCAGCAGCAGGTTGGTCATAGCTTTTCTTCCAAGGGGCAAGTGTGTTTTGATTTCATGGCTGCAGTGGATGTTGGCAACTTGATCTCTGGTTCCTCTGTCTTTTCTAAATCCAGCTTGAACATCTGGAAGTTCACAGTTCACATACTGTTGAAGCCTGGCTTAGAAAATTTTGAGTATTAATGTGGGATGAGTGCAATTGTGCAGTAGCTTGAACACTCTTTGGCATTACCTTTCTTTTGGATTGGCATGAAAATTGACCTTTTCCAGTCCTGTGGCCACTGCTGAGTTTTCCAATTTGCTGGCATATTAAGTGAAGCACTTTAACAGCATCATCTTTTAGGATTTGAAAGAGCTCAGCTGGAATTCCATCTCCTCCACTAGCTTCATTTGTAGTGATGCTTCCTAAGGCCCACTTGACTTCACATTCCAGAATGTCTGGCTCTAGGTGAGTGATCACACCATTGTGGTTATCTGGGTCATTAAGATCTTTTTTGATAGTTCTTCTGTGTATTCTTGCCATCTTTTCTTAATATCTTCTGCTTCTATTAGGTCCATACCATTTCTGTCCTTTATTGTGCCCATCTTTGCATGAAATATTTCCTTGGTATCTCTAATTTTCTTGAAGAAATCTCTAGTTTTTCCCATTCTATTGTTTTTATCCATTTTTTTTTCATTGATCACTGAGGAAGGCTTTGTTATCTCTCCT
This sequence comes from Bos taurus, assembly GCF_002263795.3. Lineage (NCBI taxonomy): Eukaryota > Metazoa > Chordata > Mammalia > Artiodactyla > Bovidae > Bos > Bos taurus. The sequence continues at coordinate 38,202,662 of NC_037335.1, read as the reverse complement.
TGATATTCTTTGGAACTCTGCATTTTGATAGGTATATCTTTCCTTTGCTCCTTTGCTTCTCTTCTTTTCTCAGCTATTTTAAGGCCTCTTCAGACAACCATTTTGCCTTTTTGTGTTTCTTTTTCTTGGGGATGGTCTTGATCACTAACTCTTGTACAATGTCATGAACCTCTGTCCATACTTCATCAGGCACTCTGTCTATCAGATCTAATCCCTTGAATTTATTTGTCACTTCCACTGTATAATCATAAGGGATTTGATTTCAGTCATACCTGAATGGTCTAGTGGTTTTTCCTACTTTCTTCAATTTAAGTCTGAATTTGGCAATAAGGAGTTCATGATCTGAGCCACAGTCAGCTCCCGGTCTTGTTTTTTGCTAACTGTATAGAACTTCTCCATCTTTGGCTGCAATGAATATAATTGATTTCAGTATTGACCATCTGGTGGTGTTCATGTGTAGAGTCTTCTCTTGTATTGTGGGAAGAGGGTGTTTGCTATGACCAGTGAGTTCTCTTGGCAAAATTCTATTTTGCCCTGTTTCATTTGCCTTTGCCTTCACTTCATGTAATCAGTTTGATTAGTTTTCTGTGATTGTGGCTTTCATTCTGTCTGCCCTCTGATGGATAAGGATAAGTGGCTTATGGAAGCTTCCTAATGGGAGAGACTCACTGTGGGGGGAGAGTCTAGACAGCAGTCCAAAGAAATAATGATCATTGCTATCTATCTTTGCCATTTCTTTGTTATCTTGATTACGAAAACTGAAGAATAAACAGAATTCCTGATTATCTAGTTTATTCAGGAGGAAAATAAAATCTGTAGTAAAATATTGATATTTCAAACATTTTAATTATTAATACTTCATATGTTTACCAGTTTATTATAAAGGATATTATAAAAGATACAGATGAACGCCCAGATGAAAGGGTCCACAGGGCAAGGTCCAGAAGGGCCCTGAGCACAGAAGTTTCTATCCCTGGAACTGCAGGGCGCCCTTCTCCCTGCATGTGAATGTGTTCACCAACCCAGAAGCTCAACAAACCTGGTAGTTCAAGAATTTTCATAGAGCTTAATCTATAGCTTCCCTCTGCCTTCCCCTCCTGGAGGTCAGTGGGTGGGGTTGAAAGTTTCTGCCCTCTAATCACTTGGTCTTTCTGGTGACTAACCCCATCCCACGGCTATCTAGGGACTCCACCTTAGGTCAGCATTAACTTTGGTATGAATAACTTTTAAAAGACACTCCTCCAAAGTTTTAGGAGCTTTATGCCAGTAACTGAGGACAAAGACCAAATGTATTTCTTAATTTACTACAGCTCCTCACATGGAATCTGAGTGGGCCATGTCACAGGTACATTCTGACTCCTCAACATCTTGCTGGGAGTCCTTGGAGAGCCCTGGCCTCTGATTGTCCTCGCCCTGTTAACGAGTCCAAGCTTGCTCTGCTCACCACATGACAGGCCAAATAAATATGACAGTCGAGGTGTAGAGGCAAGGAATACCACTTTATTCGGAAAGCTGGCAGACTGTGAAGATAGCGGACAAATGTTTCAAAATCACCATCTTGTTGAGGTCTAGATGCCAGGTTCGTTTATAGAACCTCAGAGAAAAGTGGTGAGGAACTAAAGTCAAAAGGCAAAATAGAGAGGAAGAGGCAATAAGGGCCATCAGTCTTGAAAAACATCTCTAGGAATGGCCAGCACCAGCGAAGTGAAAAGTGAAAATGAGTGAAACCACTCAGTTGTGTCTATGACAAACCTAGATAGCATATTAAAAAGCAGAGATGACACTTTGCTGACAAAGGTTTGTATAGTCAAAGCTATGGTTTTTCCAATAATCATGTATGGATGTGAGAGCAGGACCATAAAGAAGACTGAACGCTGAAGAATTGATGCTTTTGAACTGTGGTGTTGGAGAAGACTCTTGAGAGTTCCCTGGACAACAAGGAGATCCAACCAGTCCATCCTAAAGGAAATCAACCCTAAGTATTCATTGGAAGGACTGATGCTGAAACTGAAGTTCCAATACTTTGGCCACCTGAGGCAACAAGCCAACTCATTGGAAAAAACCCTGATGCTGGGAAAGATTGAGGACATCAGTAGAAGAGGGCGATAGAGGATGAGATGGTTGGATGGCATCACTGACTCGATGGAAATGAGTTTTAGCAAACTCTGGGAGATGATGAAGGACGGGGAAGCCTGGCGTGCTGCAGTTCATGGGGTCGCAAAGAGTTGGACACGACTTAGTAACTGAACAACAACAACAAGAGGGGCAGGGTCCTCTGAGGAAGGCCATTATGTATCTTTAACAAAATCAGTGAAAAACAAGTCAAAGAAGAAGTTCCAACATGGAGTTAGAATTGGTCCTTCTCTACAACAACCCCAGGGCTTGGATTCTACTTTAGTTCTATAAAGTGGGTCTCAAAGGCAGATGGTGGGTCGGAGGAGAATTGGGCCTGGCTTGGGTTCTCTCCCCCTCAGCTTGGAAGAGTAATATGCAAATCTTGCTGCTGCTGCCAAGTTGCTTCAGTCGTGTCCGACTCTGTGTGACTCCATAGACGGCAGCCCACCAGGCTCCCCTGTCCCCGGGATTCTCCAAGCAAGAACACTGCAGTGGGTTGCCATTTCCTTCTCCAATGCATGAAAGTGAAAAGTGAAAGTGAAGTCGCTCAGTTGTATCCAACTCTTAGCGACCCCATGGACTGCAGCCTACCAGGCTCCTACGCAAATCTTACGAGGAACTAACTCAAGCCTCCAAGATCACCTCCCCAAGGTCTTCCCTCTGCAGAAACACAGTGTTAGCCTCTGACCTGAGGACAAGGACGACCAGAACCTGGACACTACAGATCAGAGCTTCCCTTTTAATTAACATTTCCACTTCCATGCTGCCCAATTTCATTCACTCCTGAGCGGAGTCCTGTTCCTATAACTTTTTCATTGCCAAGGACTGCACGACTTCCTTATTCAGGGCATACAGTCTTCCCTTTAACCACTCACTCTCCTCTATCTTCTCTGTGTTTATCAACCCAGCATGAAAACAGATTGTGTGAGGGCATTAGTTAGAGGCTGAAGATCTTCCAGAGGAGCCAGAGGCAGAAACCGTATGCCTTTAGGGGCTTAAGCAGCCTGAGGGCTGTTGGTGTTGTTCAGTTGCTCCATTGTGTCTGACTCTGTGACTCCCTGGCATGCAGCATGCCAGGCTTCCCTGTCCTTCACCAACTCCTGAAGTTTGCTCAAACTCATGTCCATTGAGTTGATGATGCCATCCAACCATCTCATCCTCTGTTGCCTCCTTGTCCTCCTGCCCTTAATCCTTTCCAGCCTGGGGGTGGGCCCCCATATTTCCCAAAGCACATAGAGACTAAGAAAACCCACAGCACAATGTTGCTGACAACTTGAGCACTTGCCTCTTCAGAGTCTGGGCTCTATTGCTAGGATTCTCACTTTTCTCCTGCCTCGTTTCATCAAAGGTGGATCTGAATCTAAAGTCTGTGCTTTAACCACTCTGAATGTGCAATAAAATATAAAGGGGGTAGCCCATATATGCCCTACCATGCTCTATGATCTGCCAGTCTAACAGTTGGAGGGGAGGACCTGAGGCAGGGACCCAGTAGTGGCATCTGCACACTCACCTTACAGGCCAGTGCTTGGCAGGAAGGTGGCTTTAGAATGAAGAAGTGTGTATCGGAGTGAAAAAGTCAAAACTATTCAAGTGTGGGGGACCAGAATTTGATGTCCCTCACCAACCTGAGTTCTGTGGATAAGAATGAGGAAGGCAACAGGGAAAACACAAACTAGAGCAGAGGTGCTGGGTCAAATCGGTTTCACTGGTAACTTCGATCCCAGGGCAGATTTCTAAACTTCTTTTCTCCTTCAAAATTGGCACTGTTTATAAACATTCCTATCAGACTGATTATCTGCTATTCCAGCCCCCAATCCTCCAGCTCCTCTGTCTCTGTCCATTCTATTCCTAGACCTTCAATCTCCACTTGGCCTGTTAAAACTCTATCATCCTGTAATGCATATCTATTACTTTATACCCTGAAAAATACATCTGTATTCTCTTTTAAAATTGAAACAAAGAGCAGCAACTGTTAATTCATTCAAGATGCCTTATTTTATCACTTCCTTTGTGCCCTGGAGGCAGGTTACTTACCCTGCTTAAGACTCAATGTCCTCTTCCAAAAATGGAAATATTAACAACCACTTACATAAATTAAAAATAAATGAAAGTAAATGTTCATAATTGAAACACTGTATATAAAGGCTTAAAGCTCAACATTCAGAAAAGTAAGATCATGGCATCTGGTCCCATCACTTCATGGGAAATAGATGGGGAAACAGTGGGAACAGTGTCAGACTGTATTTTTGGGGGCTCCAAAATCACTGCAGATGGTGATTGCAGCCATGAAATTAAAAGATGCTTACTCCTTGGAAGGAAAGTTATGACCAACCTAGATAGCATATTGAAAAGCAGAGATGTTACTTTGCCAACAAAGGTCCGTCTAGTCAAGGCTATGGTTTTTCCTGTGGTCATGTATGGATGTGAGAGTTGGACTGTGAAGAAGGCTGAGCGCTGAAGAATTGATGCTTTTGAACTGTGGTGTTGGAGAAGACTCTTGAGAGTCCCTTGGACTGCAAGGAGATCCAACCAGTCCATTCTGAAGGAGATCAGCCCTGGGATTTCTTTGGTGGGAATGATGCTGAAGCTGAAACTCCAGTACTTTGGCCACCTCATTCGAAGAGTTGACTCATTGGAAAAGACTCTGATGCTGGAAGGGATTGGCGGCAGGAGGAGAAGGGGATGACAGAGGATGAGATGGCTGGATGGCATCATTGACTCGATGGATATGAGTCTGAGTGAGGCCAGGGAGGCCTGGCGTGCTGTGATTCATGGGGTCACAAAGAGTTGGACATGACTGAGCGACTGAACTGAACTGAACTGATATAAAGTGCCTATCAAGGTCCTGGCATGTAGTGTGCTATCAATAAATATTAATTCTCTCTCTGGCTCTATGCTCATCCCAATATAAAATGAATCATAGTTCCTTTGCTGCACACTCCACCTTGTTCAGGTGGCGTGAGTGGTAAAGAATCCACCTGACAATGCAGGAGATGAAAGAGACAGGGGTTTGATCCCTGAGTTGGGAAGAGCCATTGGAGAAGGAAAAGGCAACTCATTCCAGTATTCTTGCCTGGAAAATCTCATGGACAGAGGAGCCTGGTGGGCTACAGTCCACGGGATCACAAAGAGATGGACATGACAGCATGCATGCACACACACCACCTTCTTCTACAGTTTCAACATACCTGTGTGCTTTCTTTTTCAGTTGGTAGTGCCCTTAAGGGTTAGAGGCTTAATCATATGTGAATTATTTTACCTTCCTATTTCTGCTGCAAACTGACACACTTAGTACCTTAAATACAACATATAAGAAATACTTGTTTTATTATGAGATTTAAATTTTAAAAAGTAATTTTATTTTTAAGCTATTTTTTAAAGTTGAAGTACAACTGATTTACAATGTTGTGAGAAATACTTATTTTGTTAAAAGCATGAATGAAAGTGATAAAGGAGGAAGGAAGAGATTGATAAAAACCTACCTGCCCATTCAATATGAGAAAGAGGGAATCACTTCATGCTTACTTTGTCTAAGAAATTTAAAGGTGGGAGGGGCTTATGGGCTAGAGTTTTGCTTGCCAATTTATTTACTCTTTGTTTTACCTTAAGTGCTTAGAACAGTACCTGGCACAAGTAAATACTATGATGGTGGTGTGGTGGTTTAGTCTCTAAGTTGTGTCCAACTCTTGTGACTTCAAGGACTGTAGCCTACCAGGCTCCTCTGTCCATGGAATTCTCCAGGCAAAAATACTGGAGTGGGTTGCCATTCCCTTTTCTAGGAGATTTTCCCAACCTATGAATTCCATCTGAGTCTGCTGCATTGCAGGGGGATTCTTTACCACTGAACCACCAGGAAGTCCAAATACTAAAATAACCTTTTACTATTGTCAATCCTAAAGGAAATCAGTCCTGAATATTCACTGGAAGGACTGATGCTGAAGCTGAAACTCCAATACTTTGGCCACCTGATTTGAAGAACTGACTCATTGGAAAAGCCCTTGATGCTGGGAAAGATTGAAGGCGGGAGGAGAAGGGGACAACAGAGGATGAGATAGTTGGATGGTATTACCGACTGGATGGATATGAGTTTGAATAAACTCCAGGAGTTGGTGATGGACAGGGAAGTACGGTGTGCTGAGGTCCATGGGGTCGCAGAGTCGGACGTGACAGAGCAACTGAACTGAACTGAATTGATTATTCCCCTCTCCCAATTCCCCTTCTTTTAATTTAGCTACTGACAAACGACATTCTCAAATACTGTCCCTAACTAAGGCAAGCAGGAAGATCACTGGGCTTTGGGGTTTTTGGTTCCCTTCTCTCTCTTTTTAAATTTAAATGTATTTATTTTAATTAGAGCTAATTACTTTACAATATTGTATGGTTTTGCCATACATCAACATGAATCTGCCACAGGTGTACACGTGTTCCCAGTCCTGAACCCCCCTCCCACCTCCCTCCCCATACCAGCCCTCTGGGTCATCCCAGTGGTCCAGCCCCAAGCATCCTGCATCCTGAATCAAACCTGGACTGGCGATTCCTTTCTTATATGATATTATGAATGTGTTCCCTTCTCTTTTAGGGGGTTGGGGGGAGTAGGAGAAAAGTACTCCTTTGAAAATCCCGCTTAAATGCTGCCATCTAGTGTTCAGTAGCGACTGAACTAGTGCCATCTAGTGTTCACTGGAGAAGGCAATGGCACCCCACTCCAGTACTCTTGCCTGGAAAACCCCATGGATGGAGCCTGGTAGGCTGCAGTCCATGGGGTCGCTAAGAGTCGAACACGACTGAGAGACTTCACTTTCACTTTTCACTTTCATGCATTGGAGAAGGAAATGACAACCCACTCCCGTGTTCTTGCCTGGAGAATCCCAGGGACTGGGGAGCCTGGTGGGCTGCCGTCTATGGGGTCGCACAGACTCGGACACAACTGAAGCGACTTAGCAGCAGTAGCAGCAGTGTTCACTAGTGACTGAACTGAAATGAACTGAGTGTTCACTTCGAAACATTAGATGCGGTTCTAGTTAACCGTGTCTTCCCTCTTAGCAAAGATCATTATAACACTGTTTTGTTATTGGATCTCAGGTTTTGGGAAATTATGATTACCAAAAATCCAACAGAGCTTTTGGCAGCAATGAGGGGTTAGTTGAGAAACTAGAAAATTTCCTAAAATTCTAAAATAAATGATCCCATGGCAAAGTGATATGATTACAATCAAAATCAAAGAAAGGATAGATCTGGGTTATCCTGTGAATAGTCCTTGCTGGTACATGTGGTTTCTTTTGCAGAGGGCAGTGAGGAGAACACAACTGTTTATCTGAGTACTTTACATGCATTAGACTCTTTATACAGGGATAAATTTAGGTTGGGCTTCCCCAAAGAATTCCCTAAAGAATCCATCCACAATGCGGGAGACCCGGGTTCGATCCCTGAGTTGGGAAGATCCCTGGATAAGGGAAGGGCTACCCACTCCAGTATTCTGGCCTGGAGAATTCCGTGGACTAGTCCATGGGTCGCAAAGAGTCGGACACGACTGAGCGACTTTCACTTCACTTCAAATTCATAGCCCTCTGAAGGAGAATGTGTTATTCTCCTAATGTAATTAGGAGCCCAATACTAAATCAGGCTAATATTTAGCTTATCAGTTTTCAAACCTACATTTCTGAGTAAAACTGAAACTGTCATTTTCCTTAAATTTGCTTTCCTTGTCAAGTTTTCCTATCAGAGTTATACTAACCCTCATAAAATGTATTCCCAGTTTTTGCCCATTTTTCTAGAATTATTTGATTAATGTGGGAGTTATGGCTATAACAAATTTAGGGTTACCAAAGAGGATGGAGGGGAAGACAAATTAGGAATCTGGGATTCACATTACCATACATAAAACACATAAACAATAAGGACCTACTGTATGGCACATCAAACTATTCAATAGTATATAACAACCTACAATTCTTTTCAGAAGAACAGATCATAGATGTATAACTGAATCATTTTGCTGTACACCTGAAACTAACACAACATCGTAAATTGACTGTAATTCAATTAAAAACATTTTTTTTTTAATAAAGAAAGAAAACAGGGGAAATAATTGGCAATTATGGTTTCCTTATAATGTTTGGTTTAACTTGACAAGGAAGCCTGGGTGGCCTGGAGTCTTAGAGGTAAGGCTTTGGACTACTCTTTCAATTTGTTTACAAACTATTTTTTTCCTGCATATGCACAAAGAGGTACCTCCGGAAGACTTCTGCATTCCGGGAAGCAGACTGCGGAGGCCCTTGGCCACAGAACTGAAGCAAAGGCGCACAATACATGGTCACTGCCGGCCATGGGAGAAACAACATACCACTCGGGGCAGAGTCGGGCCCCCATTTCCCTTGCCCTGGAAGCGTGTTCCGAAGTCACCACAAGGCAGCGTCCCCGCAGGACCGCAACGGAGCCTATTGCACTGTGGGACACGCGTGGCTACTCTCTGGTCATAGAGTGTGGGTGCGGACTTCCGCTCGCTGCCCTATGCACCTGTTTCTCCCGCCTGCTCAAACATCGTTCCCATTCATGAAGAGGGGCATCCCCATCTCCCAGGAGCAAGGAGAACTGAGAGGACGGTGCCAGTTCAGTTACACCTAAAGGTAATGGAAGCTGACCTGAGGCCTGAGAACCATCGGAGGATCATGTGACCATCTAAGTGTTACTACTGTCCGCCGCCACCAAGGGATCACGTGACAGACGGCTGGCTCGGGTGTCACGTGATACCGCGTAGCGCGCGACTTTGCGATGGAGAGTGGTACCTCAGGGGTATTTGCGCCTCTGTCTCCGCGTGGCTTTGGTTCCCTTGCTTTGCCGCGTGCGCAGCGCAGGATTACGTCCTACGCAGCACACGACTGTCGCCTGCATTGTCACCCGAACCACACTTGAATTTCTTTCTCCAGGGCGGAGAGGCGGGCGCCCGCCTGTCTGCCTCTCTTGGGCTGGGGAGAAGGTTGTCATGGAACTGGGGGTCAGGGAATCCAATAAGACGTCCTCGCCCGCATCTGCTAAGAGACTATCATGATCCCCATCCTGAGGGTGGAAGGAAGAATGCCCTAGACTGGAGGTACTCCCAGGATTTCGGGCTTCTGTTCCGTGTTCCTAAGAGAGATGGAGCGGGGAGCGCGCATCCTAGTGACTCAGTGCATTCGGCCACGTCACTGTTACTTTCTCTCTCCTTTGGGACTTCCTGGGAGTGAGTCAGAGTCCTAGACACCCTAGGTGTCCCGGGGGCTTACCTCATTCGAAGAACAACCACCTCCCTCTCCTCCGCTAACGTGTTTTGGACTTCACAGGACTTCTTTCTGGATTTCTATCAGTTTCTGCATCCCACGAGACTTAACTCGAAACTGATCTTTCACCCGTACTGGACCTGCCCCATGGCCGTTATGTGTATATAAACTATAAACATAAATTGATCTTTTAGATTTTTAGCTGCCAAGTTTAAAAACAAAAACAAAAAACCCCTTCCTAGTCCTTGATTTCCATCTCCACACCATGGTAATTGGACTGATCCTTCACTACCGTCCACTGTTACCTACCGTCCCTGGATGCTTACTATTGGACCTGTCACATCCCATCTACTCCTTTCATGGTATTTGACATAATATTCTCCAGTTATATCTAAATGAATGCTTCCAAAATCTCAAAAAAATATTCTACTCTGGTTATTAGGTTTGCTGTTTTATTGAAACATATTTTAATCTTTGTGCTACTTTGGGATTACCAACCAAATAATTCAAACCTGATCCTTCAAGAAGAAGAGTATTTTTTATTATTAGTAGTAAGCAGACCATTTTAAAGTGAAGTTGTCTCTGCTTCAGACATGCAACACCAAAATTGCTGTTTTAGCAAATAACCATTGAGGCTGTTTGATCATTTCAAATGTCATGAAAAATATTTCTAAGAAAATGCTTAAATATAAACAAATAATTTCCTGTTTGTCTTTAACTTTATCTTGTTGCAAATCCTTTTTTGAACCAGTCTAGTAAATGGTGGAATATGTTTTACTGACTGAATGAGTAACTCCTCTATATAAATTTAAAAGATAAAATACATGATTTATCTGTCCAGTACACATGTTGGTAGCCCTGTGCTAATGCTGTTTGTAGGGCTGCAGTTCAGTGTTCTTCTGTCACTCTGAATCATGAAATAATGTGTTCAATGTACTTCTTATCACATTATTGGAAGTTGTTGTAAACGAACCTCCTGCTTTTTCTTCATTGTTGCTGCTGCTGCTGCTACTAAGTCGCTCCAGTCGTGTCTGACTCTGTGCGACCCCATAGACGGCAGCCCACCAAGTTCCCCTGTCTCTGGGATTCTCCAGGCAAGAACACTGAAGTGGGTTGCCATTTCCTTCTCCAATGCATAAAAGTGAAAAGTGAAAGTGAAGTCTCTCAGTCATGTCCGACTCTTAGCGGCCCCATGCACTGCAGCCCACCAGGCTCCTCTGCCCATGGGATTTTCCAGGCAAGAGTGCTGGAGTGGGTTGCCATTGCCTTCTCCGTTTCTTCATTGTTTAGCGAACTTAATTCTAAGGAATTGCTCTCAGAACTTCTGCTACTAAAGGTAAGAGTTATAATGATTTTTAAAAATTTAACCTACTTTTAACCTGTTTGGTAAAAGGTTTTATATTCATATGATTCAAATCTTGAAATGTAAAAAGGCATGTAGTGAAAAATCTGTTTCACATCCTCAAAACCTATTTGCTCTGTTCCCCAGGCACCCTATCCCAGGAATAACTAGTTGGGAAGAAATACAAATACACTTATTTTCCTTTTTCTCCATTTTACACATACAGTACATTTTACACAATGTTCTGTAGGCTGCTTTTTTCATTTAAAAACATTTTTGGGATCCATATGAGTATATAATATTATAATTTTTTGTATTTTTGTATAGTATTCCACGGTATGGATTATGCTATAATTTTTTTTTTGACAGGAAGTAGGATTTATTTTGGTGAGCATGATTAAGGAGGAGACAGCACCAATGCTCTCATGAATACAGGGCCTGCCATTTGTCCAGGGAACCACGATTAGGGATGTATTTGACCCCACAGCCATCCAGGATAAGCTGCTTTTCTGCCACCATGGTTTCAAATTCATCCTAATTAAACTTAGTAAATCCCCAGTTCTTGGAGATGTGGATCTTCTGGTAGCCAGGGAACTTGAACTTGGCCTTGTAGAGGGCCTCATCACATGCTCTTTGTTCCGTAGCTTGGTGCGAATGGACATTATGACTTGGCCAATGTGGACCCTGGCCATTGTGCCCTGGGGCTTTCCAAAGGCACCATGCATACCTGTCTGGAGCCTACCCTGGGGACAGCAGGCCAGTCATGAACGCCCACTAGAAACAGTTGTCTCCAAGGTCCTTTAGGAAAAACTGTACAGGCAACAGGTTGCTTATACTATGAGAAGGCTTATAATTTTTTTTAACCAATCCCCTATTGATGGACATTTGGAATCTTTTCAGTCTTGCCCATTATGAACAATGCTATAATGAAAAATAAATTGTTTTGTAATTGTGCAAGTGTATGATGATATAAATTTCTAGAAATTAGTTGCTATGTCAAAAGTTATATGCATTTGAGATGTTGATGGGCAAGTGTCAAACTGCCTTCTGTAAGGGTTGTACTAATTTAACTTCCACCAGCAATGAATATATATTTTCCCAGAAACTTATCAACAAAATATTAGCATGCTTTTTTTTTTTTTGTCTTTAATGGTTTGATAATATTGTTATCATATCACATAGTAGTTTTAATTTTCATTTCTGTTGGGAAATGAGCATCTTATATTTAGTAGCCATTTATATCTTCTTCTCTGGGAACATACTGCAAATCCTTGCTCACTTTCCTATTGATTAATTGTATTCATTAGTTTTAATATACATCTTTATTAAAAGGACTTGCAGCAGGGAGAAATGCCTTCAGTATGGTTGGGAAAATTGAAAGGAAAATTTTCTTCCAAGTTTAATTCATTTGCTGTGATGGAGTGTATTTCACTGTAGATTTCTGTCAGCCATGGAAAATAAAAGGGGGGCGGTGGGAAGGTTATTTGGCAAAAGGAAACAAACAAGACAGAAAGAGAACCTTCCATGGGATTTTCCAGGCAAGAATACTGGAGTGGGTTGCCATTTCCTTCTCCAGAGGATCTTCCTGACCCAGGGATCAAACCCAGGTCTCCCACACTGTAGGCAGACGCTTTATCATCTGAGCCACCAGGGAAGTCCAAAGAGAATCTTAGTGAGTTCTAAAAATTCTAAAAGAACTGTAAAGCTTAGGGGAAAAAAATACATCCTTATCCTGATTTTGTTGTGTTTTGTTGTCCCTAGAACAAGAGAAATTGGTAGCAAAATGGAGGCAGAATTTCTGATGTTTTGCTCTTGATTTCACCAACTTAAGTGTAATTCAAGAGTCCTCTTGTCAGAACGGTAAGAAATGTATCCTCCAAACAAACACAACATACTTACAAGGTTCATTCTCACTTAGATGGTTGAAAAGCTTCTCTAACAAGTCACCTAAAGTACAAATGCTTGTTGCTGTTGTTTAGTTGCTCAGCTGTGTCCGACTCTTTGGGACCCCATGGACTGTAGCCCACCAGGTTCCTCTATCCATGGGATTGTCCAGACAAGAATACTGGAATGGGTTGCCATTTCCTCCTTCAGAGGATCTTCCCAATCCAGGGACTAAACCCATGACTTCTCCATTAGCAGGGGGATTCTTAACCACTGAGCCACCTGGGAAGTCCAAGCTAGGTATATAAGCCTCTAACTGGAACCTTTCACTAAGCTGACTACTTCCTTAGCTACCTTCATATGTGTATGAATAAACCTTTTACTCTTAGGAATGGTCTTTTGTCAGTTTAATTCTCAGGTTCCTCTTCGGAATTTAGGAGGTTTGGTTGGAGGAAAAGTTTTTCCTCCCCAGCGGTGGTCAAAGGGACAGCAGTTTTCTCAATGAGAAAAACACAGAAAGAGTGGTGAGGGGAACATCTAACATTTTCTAAAAAGAAGAAATCCAAATGGATTTCTTTGTATAAAATAAATTTTAAAAAGTCCTTCAATCTCATAAATATCCAGGAACATGCAAGTTTAAATCACCCCTCTGATTGACAAATATTAGGAATCTGACAGTAACCAACATTGGCAT